>NC_134498.1:49764462-49957549 GCF_040206685.1 Ascaphus truei
CACACAGACACAGACACACACAGACACAGACACACACAGACACAGACACAGACACACACAGACACAGACACACACAGACACACACAGACACAGACACACACAGACACAGACACACACAGACACAGACACACACAGACACAGACACACACAGACACAGACACACACAGACACAGACACACACAGACACAGACACACACAGACACAGACACACACAGACACAGACACACACAGACACAGACACACACAGACACAGACACACACAGACACAGACACACACAGACACAGACACACACAGACACAGACACACACAGACACAGACACACACAGACACAGACACACACAGACACAGACACACACAGACACAGACACACACAGACACAGACACAGACACACACAGACACAGACACACACAGACACAGACACACACAGACACAGACACACACAGACACACACAGACACAGACACAGACACACACAGACACAGACACAGACACACACAGACACAGACACACACAGACACAGACACACACAGACACAGACACACACAGACACAGACACACACAGACACAGACACACACAGACACAGACAGACACAGACAGACACAGACACACACAGACACAGACACAGACACACACAGACACAGACACAGACACACACAGACACAGACACACACAGACACAGACACACACAGACACAGACACACACAGACACACACACACAGACACACACACACAGACACACACACACAGACACACACACACAGACACACACACACAGACACACACACACAGACACACACACACAGACACACACACACACAGACACACACACACAGACACACACACACAGACACACACACACAGACACAGACACACAGACACACACACACAGACACAGACACACAGACACAGACACACACAGACACAGACACACCTCTTACTATAAACACAAATTACATATTAAAATCCCTAAACATAGAATATATGCAAAAAATGGAACAAAGCTCATACAGAAATACACTAACATGTACAATAGTCACCTGTGCATGTACAGTATACAGATAGTGCACATGCTATGCTATGGGTATTAGTTATATACATGCATAGGTGCATGTGTTACCATACAGAGAGAATCAGGTAAGTCCATATTTAGTAAGCAGTGCTATGCCAAAAGAAGACAACCTATAGCCCATTAACTTGAAGTGTCTTATGGTCCTATAACTTTTAACTAAACTTTCACCTTCTAGAGAAATGTGGAGAGAGTGTATGTAATTCACTGCGGCCTCATAAAAATCTAAGCGAAAGGTGATATACACAGGTGTGTGTTTGTGACCGTGCCGGGGACTCTGTATCCAGGCTCCAATATGCTGTGAAGTGAGCATGGGGCTGAAATCTTCCAAAGCACGGGGAAGATGGCTTTGCAGCCAGGCGAATATGGGGCTCAGATAATCACTTGTATTATAATGACTATAATCAAAGTTTGCATCTGCTGCATTTCTCTCTCTGCAGAGGCAGCGTTACTTTCCCTGCCCAAGATTCGGGGGTCGGACGGAAGGAACGCATCATAAGTCGCACGATTAAGGACTTGCCGAGATATGTTCGCTTGTGTCAGTTACCAAATTGTCTTGTGTTAATACATATCCTCTGGAGCATGACTGGGCCACCAACAGGTCAGGATTTCAGGATATTCCTGCTTCACCACAGATGAATAAATCAGTGGCTCCCTGCTTAAGCACAGGTGGCTCAGTCTGATTGAGCCACCTCTGCTGAAGCAGGGATATCCTGAAAACCTGACCTGTTAGTGGCCCTTGAGGACTGGAGTTGCCCACCCCTGCTCTGGAACATCACTGGCCTGCCTAACTCTGAAAGGGTTAATTCAGTCAACGAATCAACATCTAAATAATGTGATTTACCCCGTCCTGCCTTCACCCTCATTGCTGCCCCAATATCGCCATCCCGGTTATTGGGCCGCTGCGTTTCCTGAGCTCACCCAGTGCGAGCAAAATCTCTGACGGTTCAGTGATTACGGCATCTTCTCCTGAGCTTCTGCTCCAGGAAAGTGGGTCAGTTAAACATTCACCGGCACCATGAAACCATCGTTTTAATCATTAGCCCAGTGACACGCACCGCTCCTGTTTCTTACGTATCACGCTCAGTATAAACGCTCTTTTTCCTTCTGCATTGATGCTAAAAAGATTTATATTGTCTGTGCCCGCTGGCAGGGACCAGCCTGGGGAGCGAAGGGGTTTCGTTGCGCCAGCGGCAAACCTGATGCGTCACTTTTACGGCTGTTTGTTTGCTGCTGTTCTTTACACCACACTCTGCGCCATTTTTAAAGCAGGGAAACTTCGAGAAATACGTGTGTTTTTTTTTTTTTTTTAGTCTGTTTTGGTCTTTTTATTCAACTTTTCTGGCTGCAAAACATAGCACAGTAATAAAATGTCTCGTGGTGTCTGGTGAACTTCTGGTTCTGCTTTGTTTTAGTTTTTTAGTCGGTTCTTGAAGATACACCGTGAGGGAAACACCTGGTCACTTCTACAGGCAAAGTAACATTTTTGTTGCCTTAGTGTAGGGGTTCTCAAGACCCCCCCCCCCCTAACAATGTCAGGTGTTCAGGATATCCCTGCTTAAGCACAGATGGCTCAGTCAAAGACTGAGCCACCTGTGCTGAAGCAGACTCGTCGACTGAGGCACACATTGAGCCACCGGTGTTGAAGCAGGGACTGATTGAGTCACCTTTGCTGAAGCTGGGATATCCTGAAAACCTGACCTGTTGGGGTGGGGGTTTGAGGACTGGAGTCTAGAACCCCTCTGTTAGTGTATTTTAAAATAAATCCTTTATCCGTTTAAGATTAACCACTTTGCAACAAAAATATTGTAACCAGCCATCACTGATTGGTTTGGGGATAAACCATGGAAAACCGAAGCTCTCGTGATAGCTGGGACTTTTCAACAGCCGACCCTTTTTAAAGCACTGAAACCACTACAAAGGTTGGGTTATAATGATCAGGTTTGCTTGAAGGGCCCCCCAGGAACGAAGAGGTTATCAGGGGGGACAGGGGTGTTCTTTTCCAGACGCATGCGCTGCCGATTAATGAATTTGTTAACTGAACAATTACAAAGCACTTAGGCAGTATTCACCCATCTAACCGTCAGGATGATAAACTGCTCTCCTTACATTATCAAACTCAGCAGATTAGTTTCCCCCTCTTTCGCAAGGTGTAAAACACATGTTCCCCCTGATCCATGGCACGGACTGCAGACCTGTCTGGCACGAGAATTATATAACCCTTCTCTGTATTTTAATCCATTATAATCCCTCTCCAAACATTCAGCCTCCTGTTTGCCAAGTGTGCCTATTTTACCAGACACCTGGTGCTGAAAGATGCCTTCTAAAATAGCAGCACTTGGTGAATATGGGCCTCCGTTCCTGTCTGTGACTAGAGATGGTTGCGGATTTGGACCGAGCGGTTCCTTTGGGGCGCGGTTTTCCACGAATCAGTCTCAAAAAGGGTGATTTCGTCTTTCCGGTATTGTTTTGGTCACTGACGATCCAATCCACAGATTCCGCAATCCGCGGGAGGATTTTAAGAAATCCGTGCGGATCGTATCATCCAGTGGCGGTTTTGGATTCATCCGTACGGATGGAAACTGGAACAATCCGTCAACAGATTATACACCGCGGAACGGAAAGCTCGGAAAATTCCGGGAAACGGATTATACACCGCGGAACGGAAAGCTCGGAAAATTCCGGGAAACGGATTATACACCGCGGAACGGAAAGCTCGGAAAATTCCGGGAAACGGATTATACACCGCGGAACGGAAAGCTCGGAAAATTCCGGGAAACGGATTATACACCGCGGAACGGAAAGCTCGGAAAATTCCGGGAAACAGATTATACACCGCGGAACGGAAAGCTCGGAAAATTCCGGGAAACAGATTATACACCGCGGAACGGATTTTGAATGGAAAGCGCGGAAAATTCCGGGAAACAGATTTTGACAGTTTTTCTCTATCTCTATTTGGGATTTTATGAACAATAGTAATTAGACTGGGAGTATTGCTAAAACAGGCCCTTTTATTTAGCGCACCTCGCACCCGTCGTGTTTGATGCACGGGGAACGGCTGTGTAATTTCATCACTCGGTTCTTTTATACAAATTCAACATAATACAGCCTCAGATCTATTCTTTATATTCACAACTGATACAAGGTTGGGCGCCCTAACCTCTCTCTTTAAGGTTTTTCTAGAACAGATTGAATATTAGTCGAAAGTTGTGGAATAATAGGAACGGTTAGGAGAGAAGTTATAAGGCGTGGTTATAGGAGCAGTTAGTGGAGGAGTTATAGGCGCAGTTGTGGGAGACATTAGGGGAGGAGTTATAGGGAGCAGTTATAGGAGCAGTTAGGGAAGGAGTTATAGGGAGCGGGTATAGGAGCAGTTAGGGGAGGAGTTATAGGAGACATTAGGGGAGGAGTTATAGGGAGCGGGTATAGGAGACATTAGGGGAGGAGTTATAGGGAGCGGTTATGGGAGACATTAGGGGAGGAGTTATAGGGAGCGGGTATAGGAGCAGTTAGGGGAGGAGTTATAGGGAGCAGTTATAGGAGCAGTTAGGGAAGGAGTTATAGGGAGCGGGTATAGGAGCAGTTAGGGGAGGAGTTATAGGAGACATTAGGGGAGGAGTTATAGGGAGCGGGTATAGGAGACATTAGGGGAGGAGTTATAGGGAGCGGTTAGAGGAGCAGTTAGGGAAGGAGTTATAGGGAGCGGGTATAGGAGCAGTTAGGGGAGGAGTTATAGGAGACATTAGGGGAGGAGTTATAGGGAGCGGGTATAGGAGCAGTTAGGGGAGGAGTTATAGGAGACATTAGGGGAGGAGTTATAGGGAGCGGGTATAGGAGACATTAGGGGAGGAGTTATAGGGAGCGGTTATGGGAGACATTAGGGGAGGAGTTATAGGGAGCGGGTATAGGAGCAGTTAGGGGAGGAGTTATAGGGAGCAGTTTAGGGAGAGTTATAGGAGCAGTTAGGGGAAGAATTGCTTATTGTAGCAGAATGGATTGAAGGTTGCATGTATAACTGCTGCTGCTTTTCTTTACCTTGGCGGACATTAAAACCTCAAGGTCTGAGCCAGCATTAACAATTTGCATACGTGTGACGCCAGTGCAAATTGTCACCTTGTATCGCCTTGATACAATGCACTGGCTCGCCAGGACTGCCACCAAGGCAAGCAGAGAATGAGGGCATCTAACCGCCATCTAGTGGTAGTTTCCAGAACTGCCTGGAGGAGCTCTGTCCAATTGTACAGTAATTGAAACCAGAATAAAGGGGCTGGGGGAAAAAAACTATCCCAGCCAGGCAATTAAAATACTACATATCTGAAATAGCTGTATCCATAAAGGAAAACAAATTGGATGCCGTGACAATTCCGAGTTTGGCTAAAGGTCATTGCAGGGCTGCTCTTGTGGATGGGCGTATATGGATGATGTGTGTGTGTGTGTGTGTGTGTGAGAGAGAGAGAGAGAGAGAGAGAGAGTGTGTGTGTGTGTGTGTGTATATATATATATATATATGAGGTATCAGTACCGTGTTAGCCGAGCTTCAATAATCAAAAAATAAATAGATGATACCGTTCTGTGGCTAACATAAACAATAACATAACAATAAAAGCATTTCGTTAGCCACAGAACGGTATCATCTATTTATTTTTTGATTATATATATATATAGACCATACGATACCGGTTGCAACACGACATCAAGGGACAGCACGCAGGTAAGTAAATCAAAAATGTTCTATATTTGATAGAAGACACAAAAACCGACGTTTCGGTCCCCCAGTGGGACCTTTCTCATACACACACACACACACACACACACACACACACACACTAGCCCACACACCGCCGCCACACTCCCCGCTACCTGCTGGAAAATCTTTAACGGAATCAATACATACATATAGCAAATGGAAATATATATATATATTTCCATTTGCTATATGTATGTATTGATTCCATTAAAGATTTTCCAGCAGGTAGCGGGGAGTGTGGAGGCGGTGTGTGGGCTAGTGACAACACATTATCACTCTGCCTATCCCTTTCACATGGGAGCTGCCACAGTCACAAAGATAACCCGCCCTTGGCTACACAATACGGCGGAACCTGTGCGGGCAGGAAAAACTCTTTATTGTCCATTTTTGCTGAACGATTTCCACTCATTTTTTGCCCTACGGGACATAGATAGAGCAAGTCTCAAAATTGCGTACAATCATTTTTATGAGGCTTCTACATTTATAATTTTTATATATATTTTCTGATGTCGGTGCCAATAGAATGAACACTTCGTGACAATACGAGTCCTACTATAATTCTGGGATAACATCTTCTGCTTGTATTTATATGAAATGTTTGGGAAAAACTTGTTCAATGTCCCTTTGCATTATATATATATTATAATACATACATTATATATTAAGGAAACCATTTATAATTAAATTCCAGACAGAAATATGAAGGAACAGCACAATTGAGTTTGATAGACGTTCTCAATGTTTTTCTCATTGATTACTGATTGCACACTTAATTAGTGAGGGTTATAGACTTTGTATATGTGACAATCCACTTACATGCTCAGATTAACTCCTTTACAATGCATTGCACAGCCCTGGCGGTAAGGGCAATGCTTCATACAGCAAACCCTATAAATAACCCTATGCACACTTGTGGTTTATCCTCTTATTACCCAGTACAGAAGTCCGCCTCTAACTTAATGTCATTTGTCTTACAATTCAGGGTGAACATGTGAAGGGTTACAGTACATACAAGCAGTGTCTCTTCTATTCTGTTTTGTCACATGTAATGTAAATTCAATTCATATTTTGAGTATCCTTAATAGCTCCTAACTCGCCCCCCCCGTCTGTCCCCCTAAAAAATACTACCAGATACATTGTATTGGACCGACAAGTAGTTGATACGTTACAAGCTTTCCAACCTCTCAGGGTCCTTCATCAGGTCCTACCCCTACCCTGAGAGGTTGGAAGCTTGTAACGTATCAACTACTTGTTGGTCCAATACAATGTATCACACCCCTACTCCCTCTCCCTCCTGTGTTACTAGCTAGTACTAAAGTGACACATTCCTGGAGATGCTTGGAGTTCCAAGCAATTACTAGATGCTTGATCACATGACACCAACTCTCTTATTCCAAAGAAACAGACAGTTTCAGTGCCACAAACTATACACAGTAGCAGCTGCTTGGAAAATACTGATTAACTAGAATACTTCTGACCATAATCTGTGAATCTGGGTGGGTTACACCAATTTAAACCACTAGTTCCAGTGCCAATAAGAAGCAGTGGTTTTAAACCTCATTTTTTATAATGCCCATATAAAATAAAGAATCACTTTTTGGATCCACTTCTAAAGCAATATTTGCTAGTTGAAAATACACCATATATGTTTAACCCTATCCCCTGCTAAAGGCATGGCAGAGCAATACGGCTGTCTCCTCTACAAAGGGTTAATGATAAAGCAGTGGTACTCTCTAGCAGAATTGCACCGCTGGCCTTATCTTCCCTGACTTGCAGCCAATCACATATCAAAGCAACCTGAGCCAAACACTTGCAATAAACCACCGCCAATCTTTGCATGTGCACTTCACACAGAGCTGCCGGCACCTGGTGCAGTGTAGCACTGATTACCTGTCACTCTCACTTACCTGTGGCGCACAGGTAACCCTGCAGGAGAAGAAGAGCCAGAGCGGGGACCTGCTGGAGGCGCATTGTGAAGATGTGGGGGGTTGTATCACCCACTAACAGGTGATGGAGAGGTAATCAGTATCAATGAAAAGCAACATAAAACCCAGCTTCGTGCAGGTAACAGGAAACACAGGTCCCAAAACTCAAGTTGGCGTGGTCTTTGGAGAATGTTCTAAAGAAATTTGTTACCACTCCAGTGCGAATGTGATGTGAAGTCCTTGTAACCCCCCCCCCCCCCCCCTTCTCTCTCTCAGGTTTTATAGGTGTTCTAGCCTTGAGTTTGCACAGCTTTGCAAATGACCACAACCTCAGCTGAGCTTCCTTAGCACTGGAGCTGTTCAGCCATCAGGACCGATTCCCTGCTCCTTCTTCCCAGGGACTGCAGGTGCTCTGCTCAGATCTGGGTGGATCACAAGCTCCAACTTTAAAAGCTCAAGCAGAGCAGGAAACTTTCTGCTCTGTGCAGCTCTTTCTCCAGCTGCCAAACCCCTGGGAATGGCTCTGCTTTACATGCTAGCTTGTGGGAAGACAGGCAGGCAGAGCTCTCTGGTGCCTGCTCAGAGTGAGGAGGTTCTCCCCTCTGCTGGGTTTCTGTTGGGATGTTTGCTATAAACTGAGATTCTTTATACTGAATGAGAAGAGGAAGGAGACACGTCAGAGGCAGTCAGGGAACCTCTCATGTCACTGTGCCTCCAAGGCAGCTTTTCCTGGCTCTCTTAAAGCCAAAGATTGCAGGCTTTTACTTAAGAGAAGCCTTAAAGGTCTCACCAAAGGACTCCTGCTGCCCTTTCTGCCCTCAGATAGATGGATCACTCACAGGAACAAAGACTGATAGATTACAGGTATTCAATGTAGATGCCCAGGGGTGTTTAACCTTTGCACTACTAAAGTGACCTGGGACATTTGGGGGTAATTAACTCTTTCTCACATAATGACAAATTTACCCATTTGTTCAATGAGGGTAAAATATCACTAGGACTAGAAATGAAAACCTCCTATTGCATTACATGCAACAATGCCAGTGCCATGCAAGTTAATGCATAAAAGGAAGCTTTAGAAACACCCCACCTTTTCTTTACACCCAGAGTTAGACTCACAATAGTTTCTATGATTTGTAAAGCCAGTGTTGGGAAATATACAAAACAATCTCAGTAGTAGAGAGGGTGAACTTTTCACCCATGTTTTGTGTCCTTTTTTCACCAAAGAAAAATGTGCAGTTTTACAAGTTTGCAAGCAGCTCGCCCAATAAAAGACCAAACTCAATTCCATAGCCAGAAATATGTTGTTTTTTTTTTATTGTGAGAAAGGGACCCCTATTTCAGGGTCTGGGTGTTTTTGAATATAGATTCGCTGGTGAAATCTGGCAATGTCGTCAGAATTTAGACAGGTTTCGGTGAAATGTTCAATACTTGTAACTTTTATGAGAATTTTAGAACTTTTTGAAAGTTTGCATGAAGCAGCGCTGACCCAAATCATGGCAAGTTTGCATGTCCCAGCAGATACCTGCTGGTAATGTTACTCTCTTACACAAACAAAGCTTTAAGGCTAGTAATTTCACAAGAAAATCTATTCTTCAGCCAAAACAAACAGGCACGTTAATTAATAGTTTTCTAATGCTCCGTATAGATGTTTTAACCTATGTCTATCCACAAATATATGCCCCAGATACATACGCCCTCCAAACACCAAGAGGGAAAGGACTGTCCTGTTTATGACAATGGCTTAGAAAAAAGCCAGAATAGTCAATATATACATCAATAGCATGGCACACAGTTATCTCCCGCTTAATTGTAGCAGGTGATACTCTCCTTACAATAGCGAGACACAAAACAAGTTACGGTGCGTTTAGTGGCACACACCCCCCCATCCTACAGTGTACAGCAAATACAAATATCACTTGTGAGCACACTCAGACAGGTCTGTAGCCCCGCCTTTCCCCAATATCTCCCAGCATGCAATGCTTCCACTGCAGCCAGGAATTCTGGGTAATGACATGCAAATGAGCACACTGTGTCACCTTCTGCTGCTTCTTCATTTTAACATGGATTCCTATCAATTTATGCCTGCTGTATTAGGCCGCGTTTATAGTGCTGGTGGCGCGCGCAACAACGCACGCCGCCAACTCGAATACCTGGTGTCCAATGGCACTGCGCATAGTGGGAGCGACTGTATCCAGGGATGACCAAATTATTTTTCGGCCTTACACAGCGTTTCTCACAGACGGCTTTTAGACCAATATTATAACTGCATCATCTTTAGCCTTCTCTCTGTCCTAAAGCCGCCCTCTCCCCATGTTTTTGCGGTAGGCTGGTGTCTTTGTAAAGTACAATGTGACGCAGGGAATATCGGAAAGATAAGAAGTGAACATTGGGATATTGGCTGAGAGAGCCAATCAAATAAAGCAAAATGGTAATTATTATAAAGAATAGACTGCTAAGTTATATAACAAAAATACGAATTAAGATCATGTACAGCAGAAAAGGTTGTAATGACTGGCACATGGAACGTTGGACAATATAACGAGATGATTATTAATATTGCAATAATAAAATGACAATCGATATGGAAATATCCTAATTAGCCATGGGAGCCATTGGCGTGTTAGGGACAGTTGGTGACACGCCGTCTAAGACGCGGCCGTATCATGGAATGCAGATCTGCCAACGTATAAGGATCCTGCAACCATCCATTTCTCTTCACCCCCAATGACCGCACCCCCCATCCTTCCCCCGGAACATCGTTTTCTCCTTTCCTCTTAATCCCTTCTCCTACCTCTGATGTTCAGTGATAGGTGGAAGTAAGGACGTATTATTATATATGTTAAAATTTAACATATTTAAAAAATAATTGTAACTTGTAATGAATGTTAAAACTTCCAAACGATTTTTTTTTTTTTAGAAAAATTATTGGAAAAAGTTTTTTTCCTTTATGAAACAAATATATCACAATAAAATTAAATATCGCGATATATATTTCTTAATATTATTGTGAAAAAAAAATGTTTTATTGCCCAACCCTTTGGCACACTATTTACTACATCATTTGAGATGTGACCACTTTTTGGCCAAAGTGAGATGGTACCAGGGCATGTGTGGCCCCCCGTACTCTTATTCTGCGTAGTGGGGCATGGGTATCACAGAATTTTAAGAAGTGTTTTTGTAAATACAGTAATCCAGCACAGAATTGGGGTCAGGAATTAAGTCGGTTCTGTACCAAGGGCAGTTGGTAAGGTCAGCCAGAAACTGTGGTGGGTTAAAGTGTCTAAATGTTCTAGTGAGGAGAACTTTAGGGCTTGATTGGGGTGGTTTGATTTTCCTTACTCAGAACACTATTGCATGGTCACTGGAAATGTCAGGAAGGATGCCAGGGGATTGGATTCTGCTGGGGTTTGGGGAGAGAATCCAGTCTAGCAGGGAATGGTTGTGAGATTTCGGGTTTGTTCTTGTGGGTTGGGAAATGAGTTGGGTTAGGTTTTTTGCCTTGAGTTGTCTGTATGTTGTTGTTTTTAGGGTCAAGCCAATTGAAGTTAAAATCCCCAAGAACCATCAGCTCACTCTTCCCAATCAGAGAGGAGATTGAGCCAAGGAACTGAGTGATATCAGTCAGATATTGTAGTGGAGCTTTAGGGGGGCGGTAGGTGCCAGCAATAAGAATGAGCTTAGAGAAGGGTAGGCACGTTTTGCCAACTAGGATTTCAAAAAAGGGTGGGCTTGGGGGCAATTTAGCAGTGTAAATTGTAAGGTATCTTCAATATAAAGTAACACCCCTCCTCCTCTCTTTGACCTATCTTTCCTAGAAATGGAGCATCCCTGAATCGCGATAGTTGCATCGGGAGTTTTAGGGGTTAGCCATGTTTCTGTGAGAACGATGGCTTTGGGTTTATGCATAAGGCACCATGCCCTTAGTTCACCCAGTTTGGCCAGCAGGCTACGGATATTTATATGGGTGACAGGTAGCACTTTTTGGAATTTGAAAGGGGCATTCTCAGCGGTATGGGACAGATTTGAAAAAGGAGGGCCTGGGTTCAGTTCATTATCCCCTGCTAAAGAGAGTAACCTTATAAATAAAAAATGGAGTAATTGTTTGCAGGCTGTGAGATCGTGATGTTTGCCATTAGAGTGAGTTGTGGTTGGTCTACTAGTTTTCCGAGTTCTCCACCATCTTTCAGGAGATCATCTAAGGCTTTTGAGTAGTCGAGGGTGTATGATGATATTGGGCGTGACTGGGCCACTGATGGAGTCCCTTGTGTTGAAGCAGAGATCCTAAAAACCTGACCTGGTGGTTGCCCTTGAGGACTTGAATTGGCCACCCCAACATTAGGGGGTAAAGATTACCACTACATTTTTATACTTTAATATTAAATACATTTAGATTTTTCTTTGTCATCCTCAATACCACTACTTTAACCATTGTGTTCTGGATTCTCCTGGCGAGTTTTGACATGTGCCTCCCGTGTGATTCAAGCTCTTCAGAGTTCAGTTTGTAGGGATCTTGTCTCTGACCCCATGTGTTTAGTGAAGACAATTTTTGTTCCATATCATTAAATTAATCTGCCCATTATTTGAACCTCCGCTGGCACAGATCGGGCACCTGAGATGGTTTCCGGTACCGGGATATAAACTGCGCAAGTTTACGTGGGAATGGGACAGGATGGGTTTGGCTGTCTGAGATGCAGCAATAAACAAGGATGAAGCTACTCCCCTTGTGTGACCCTCAACATGCCTTCAAGGTCGGGTAGGACCGTAACACTCACAAACTACTGGGACCGCACGCAGCATTGTCCCAACGACAGTATCCTGCTCACTGCGTGTATAAGGAGATGCACAGGAAGCCTTGTAGGACTTGTTACAGTGTTACAGTACACACATCGCATCCTCAGGTTTATAAATAACATGCAGACCATACACAGGGCAGCGGTTTTAGATCGAAACAATACTACTGTATTTCTAAAACCTGCTTGGGACCAGTCCTCGCCAAAAGCTGGTGAGCAGACGCTCATCTAGAACAGGGGCGGCCAGCTCCAGTCCTCAAGGGCCACCAACAGGCCAGGTATTAGGGTTATCCCTGCTTCAGCACAGGTGGCTGTCATAATGACGGAGCCACTGATTGGGCCACCTGTGCTGACGCAGGGATATCCTGAAAACCTGACTTTGGGTGCCTTCTGAAACTGGTCACCGAACAAGAGGTGAAAATGTAACAATTAATAGTTGAAGCATTATTGTCTGAGGGACTTCTCAAAGACAGGAAAAATCACAAAGCATTAAAACGAAACATTTATCTTTAGAGAACAGAGACTAAAACATATTATTTAGGTTCCCAATAGCTCAACACTTCCCCCAACTGATCAACATGAAAAATAATGGAGATTTGGGAGGAGTGCGATTATTATTCAAGGCTTTGTATCAATTAATAAACATGTTCCTTCATCTTCTATTAAAATGTTTTGCGAACATTTATCAGGGAGAAAGCAGAAAAGGCAAGCATTTTATTTATTTATTTTCACATAAGGGCGAGTGGCCAAAGTGTTACCACAGGGAACTTTTCATGCTCGCTGTATGAAATCACTTAGCTCAGACACTTCTGTTGGAAAGAGCTGAGATAATTAATCACTAAATTGGTAAAAAGACACAATTTATCATACGGTAAAGTCTGTCCTATTATAAGGACATGGCTAAGCTTTGTTTATCTTTCTGATTTGATCGTCGTTCAGTTTTTTTGGTGTTGTTTTTTTTTCCAGTGTTCCACATAATTATTCTCAGCTGTTTAGCGTGTCGTCTTTTGGCCACAGAAACCGAATAATCTGACGGAGGGGCCAATGTTTTCTGGTCTGCGATCCTGGAGGTATTTCCATGTGTAAACCTCTTGGAAACCAGACCACGATGCATCTTAAACATCTCTATCTCCCACGTTTCTCCGTCACATACAAATGGTCCGTTATCTGTGTATCAATATGAGGCTTATCTACACCCCATCTTAGGCTTGTTATATAGTAGGCGCGTGCAGGTGCGCGCCCGGCGTGGCGCGCGCATTTCGTTTATATGTTGTAAGCGGTGGCATGCACGGCTAGAGGGCGTGGCTATAGGCGTCACAGCGATAGCCGCGCTGTGATTGGCTTAGCAGCGTCACATGGCGCAGCAGCAGTGCGAAAATATAAATGTTCATTTATTTTCTGTGATCTGCCGCACCAACGCTCGCTGCCGTGCGCGCGGCTGAAGTGTAGAACGCCAGGCCTGGACATAGCCAATTCTAATTGACGCACGTAGCGCACGCGCGCTCCCACTATATTGCACGCCTAAGGGTCTGAGCACACCATCTTGTTAGCCCTGGAATTAGCTGAAGATTCCCTTCTAATGCACCAAAGCAGCTTTGCAATGTGAACACGTCCCTCATTGAGTTTGGGGCTGTGTGTGTCTTGCTGATGGAGTCGCCACGTTCTGCAGATTTTATCTGTTAAACCTACCAGCGATTAAGTCTGAAAGCTTTGTTACCCGGTGTAGTTCCGGGTGACTGGGGAAGAGCAGGCCGGGCAAAAGTGGAGGTCGGGAAGAGGCGGGTAACCGCAGGCCGGGCATTCTCCTTCGCCATCTCTTCCTGCAAGGTTCCCCGTCATGGCGCAGTGCCATGACGTCCCGTTGCCATGGCGATGCCATTTGACATCGCGGCGCCATGATGAGGGACCCTGCAGGACGAGAAGGAGAAGGTAAGAGAGTTACTGATTCCCCGCGCTCTCCCCCAGCAATCTGTTGAATTGTTGTGGGGAAGAGCGCAGGGTCTCTGCAACCGCAGGGCTCGTTGCCAGGGCAATGATGGCGGCAACACTGGATTTTCGAAACATACGGGCTGATTCAGAGTTGTCTAATCCCAGTGGAGTCGTAGCGCAAACGCATTGTGTTTGCGCAGGTGGCCGGTTTGCAGGTTGCAAAAAGAAGACCTCAATTTAGAGTTGGACAAATATACGCACACAAAAAATATTTGTGCCGGGGGCGTTGGCTTAACGACTCGACAAGCGGATGTGGAGGCGTCTGTTCCCACTTTATTTAATGCAGCTCAACATAGGTGTACACATGTTAAATAGCATCTGTCTCGTATTAATAATAACTATTTCATATAGTGCTTTTCTCCCAATGGGACTCAAAGCGCGTCACAATGGCAGACTAGCGCGCGGTACGCAGCGTTTTACACAGGATTTTTACAGACACTGTAAATATCGGTGTCCAGGTGAATTAACAGCTGTTCTTAATTTAAGACCCCTTCTTAATTATGCGCCTATAGGGACCAGGTGCTAATCGGACTGCACTATTAGTGCGCAGAATGTGCAGCGTACATGTATGGCTGCCATGGCGGCTCCTCTATCGCAGTTAGGATGCTGCCTCATCTGTGATATTACTGAGAATAAACCCAGGAGAGAGAATGTATTATTTATTCAGATTTTCTCTGTGTTACACGTGCGTTCTCTCGCTCTGCCTTCTAGAGGTGGCGAATCAGTCCATTTCCAGATATTTCCATGAAAAATCCGTTTTGTTATGTGACGTCCGCCGGCGAATTGTTTGTTTCAATCCGCGCAGATTCATGCGGAACTGCCATTGGATGCAATTCAGTGTGAGTGTGTGTGAGCTCCTCACACAGGGGGCAGTGTGAGTGTGTGTGTGAGCTCCTCACACAGGGGGCAGTGTGTGTGTGTGTGAGCTCCTCACACAGGGGGCAGTGTGTGTGTGTGTGTGAGCTCCTCACACAGGGGGCAGTGTGTGTGTGTGTGTGAGCTCCTCACACAGGGGGCAGTGTGTGTGTGTGAGCTCCTCACACAGGGGGCAGTGTGAGTGTGTGTGAGAGCTCCTCACACAGGGGGCAGTGTGTGTGAGCTCCTCACACAGGGGGCAGTGTGAGTGTGTGTGTGAGCTCCTCACACAGGGGGCAGTGTGTGTGAGCTCCTCACACAGGGGGCAGTGTGTGTGAGCTCCTCACACCGGGGGCAGTGTGAGTGTGTGTGAGCTCCTCACACAGGGGGCAGTGTGTGTGTGTGTGTGTGTGTGTGTGTGTGTGTGTGTGTGTGTACCTCACACAGGGGGCAGTGTGAGTGTGTGTGTGAGCTCCTCACACTGGGGGCAGTGTGAGTGTGTGTGAGAGCTCCTCACACAGGGGGCAGTGTGTGTGTGTGTGTGTGTGTGTGTGTGTGTGTGTGTGTGTGTGTGTGTGTGTGTGTGTGTGTGTGTGTGAGCTCCTCACACTGGGGGCAGTGTGTGTGTGTGTGTGAGCTCCTCACACTGGGGGCAGTGTGTGTGTGTGTGTGAGCTCCTCACACAGGGGGCAGTGTGTGTGTGTGTGAGCTCCTCACACAGGGGGCAGTGTGTGTGTGTGAGCTCCTCACACAGGGGGCAGTGTGTGTGTGTGAGCTCCTCACACAGGGGGCAGTGTGAGTGTGTGTGTGAGCTCCTCACACAGGGGGCAGTGTGTGTGAGCTCCTCACACAGGGGGCAGTGTGTGTGAGCTCCTCACACAGGGGGCAGTGTGTGTGAGCTCCTCACACCGGGGGCAGTGTGAGTGTGTGTGAGCTCCTCACACAGGGGGCAGTGTGTGTGTGTGTGTGTGTGTGTGTGTGTGTGTGTGTGTGTGTGTGTGTGTGTGTGTGTGTGTGTGTGTGTGTGTGTGTGTGAACCTCACACAGGGGGCAGTGTGAGTGTGTGTGTGAGCTCCTCACACTGGGGGCAGTGTGAGTGTGTGTGAGAGCTCCTCACACAGGGGGCAGTGTGTGTGTGTGTGTGTGTGTGTGTGTGTGTGTGTGTGTGTGTGTGTGTGTGTGTGAGCTCCTCACACTGGGGGCAGTGTGTGTGTGTATGAGCTCCTCACACTGGGGGCAGTGTGTGTGTGTATGAGCTCCTCACACAGGGGGCAGTGTGAGTGTGTGTGTGTGTGTGTGTGTGTGTGTGTGAGCTCCTCACACAGGGGGCAGTGTGAGTGTGTGAGCTCCTCACACAGGGGGCAGTGTGAGTGTGTGAGATCCTCACACAGGGGGCAGTGTGAGTGTGAGCTCCTCACACAGGAGGCAGTGTGAGCTCCTCACACAGAGGGCAGTGTGAGTGTGTGTAAGCTCACACAGGGGGCAGTGTGAGTGTGTGAGCTCCTCACTCAGGGGCAGTGTGAGTGTGTGTGATCTCCTCACACAGGGTGCAATGTGAGTGTGTGTGAGCTCCTCACACAGGGGGCAGTGTGAGCGTGTGTGAGCTCCTCACACAGGGGGCAGTGTGTGTGTGTGTGAGCTCGTCACACAGGGGGCAGTGTGAGTGTGTGTGAGCTCCTCACACAGGGGGGCAGTGTGAGTGTGTGTGTGTGAGCTCCTCACACAGGGGGCAGTGTGAGTGTGTGTGTGTGTGTGTGTGTGTGTCTGTGAGCTCCTCACACAGGGGGCAGTGTGTGTGTGAGCTCCTCACACAGGGGGCAGTGTGTGTGTGTGTGTGTGTGAGCTCCTCACACAGGGGGCAGTGTGTGTGTGTGAGCTCCTCACACAGGGGGCAGTGTGAGTGTGTGTGTGAGCTCCTCACACAGGGGGCAGTGTGTGTGTGAGCTCCTCACACAGGGGGCAGTGTGCGTGAGCTCCTCACACAGGGGGCAGTGTGAGTGTGTGTGAGCTCCTCACACAGGGGGCAGTGTGTGTGTGTGTGTGTGTGTGTGTGTGTGTGTGTGTGTGTGTGTGTGTGTGTGAACCTCACGCTGGGGGCAGTGTGAGTGTGTGTGAAAGCTCCTCACACAGGGGGCAGTGTGAGTGTGTGTGTGTGTGTGTGTGTGTGTGTGTGTGTGAGCTCCTCACACAGGGGGCAGTGTGAGTGTGTGAGCTCCTCACACAGGGGGCAGTGTGAGTGTGTGAGATCCTCACACAGGGGGCAGTGTGAGTGTGAGCTCCTCACACAGGAGGCAGTGTGAGCTCCTCACACAGGGGGCAGTGTGAGTGTGTGTGAGCTCACACAGGGGGCAGTGTGAGTGTGTGAGCTCCTCACTCAAGGGCAGTGTGAGTGTGTGTGATCTCCTCACACAGGGTGCAATGTGAGTGTGTGTGAGCTCCTCACACAGGGGGCAGTGTGAGCGTGTGTGAGCTCCTCACACAGGGGGCAGTGTGTGTGTGTGAGCTCGTCACACAGGGGGCAGTGTGAGTGTGTGTGAGCTCCTCACACAGGGGGGCAGTGTGAGTGTGTGTGTGAGCTCCTCACACAGGGGGGGCAGTGCGAGTGTGTGTGTGAGCTCCTCACACAGGGGGCAGTGTGTGTGTGAGCTCGTCACACAGGGGGCAGTGTGAGTGTGTGTGAGCTCCTCACACAGGGGGGCAGTGTGAGTGTGTGTGTGTGAGCTCCTCACACAGGGGGGGGCAGTGCGAGTGTGTGTGTGAGCTCCTCACACATGGGGGAGTGTGTGTGTGTGTGTGTGAGCTCCTCACACGGGGCAGAGTGTGTGTGTGTGCTCCTCACACAGGGGGGAGTGTGTGTGAGCTTCTCTCACAGGGGGCAGTGTGTGTGTGTGTGTGTGTGTGTGTGTGTGTGTGTGTGTGTGTGTGTGTGTGTGTGTGTGTGTGTGTGTGTGTGTGTGTGTGTGTGTGTGTGTGTGTGTGTGTGTGTGTGAGCTCCTCACACAGAGGGCAGTGTGAGTGTGTGTGAGCTTCTCACACAGGGGGCAGTGTGAGTGTTTGTGTGTGAGCTCCTCACACAGGGGGCAGTGTGAGTGTTTGTGTGAGCTTCTCACACAGGGGGCCGTGTGAGTGTGTGTGTGAGCTCCTCACACAGGGGGCAGTGTGAGTGTGTGAGCTCCTCACACAGGGGGCAGTGTGAGTGTGTGTGAGCTCGTCACACAGGGGGCAGTGTGAGTGTGTGTGAGCTCCTCACACAGGGGGGCAGTGTGAGTGTGTGTGTGTGAGCTCCTCACACAGGGGGGGGGCAGTGCGAGTGTGTGTGTGAGCTCCTCACACATGGGGGAGTGTGTGTGTGTGTGTGTGTGTGTGAGCTCCTCACACGGGGCAGAGTGTGTGTGTGTGCTCCTCACACAGGGGGGAGTGTGTGTGAGCTTCTCTCACAGGGGGCAGTGTGTGTGTGTGTGTGTGTGTGTGTGTGTGTGTGTGTGTGTGTGTGTGTGTGTGTGTGCTCCTCACACAGAGGGCAGTGTGAGTGTGTGTGAGCTTCTCACACAGGGGGCAGTGTGAGTGTGTGTGAGCTTCTCACACAGGGGGCAGTGTGAGTGTTTGTGTGTGAGCTCCTCACACAGGGGGCAGTGTGAGTGTTTGTGTGAGCTTCTCACACAGGGGGCCGTATGAGTGTATGAGTGTGTGTGTGAGCTCCTCACACAGGGGGCAGTGTGAGTGTGTGAGCTCCTCACACAGGGGGCAGTGTGAGTGTGTGTGAGCTCCTCACACAGGGGGCAGTGTGTGTGTGTGTGAGCTCCTCACACAGGGGGCAGTGTGTGTGTGTGTTCCTCACACAGGGGGCAGTGTGAGTGTGTGTGAGCTCCTCACACAGGGGGCAGTGTGTGTGTGTGTGTGTTCCTCACACAGGGGGCAGTGTGTGTGTGTGTGAGCTTCTCACACGGGGCAGTGTGTGTGTGTATATGTGTGTGTGTGTGTGTGTGTGTGTGTGAGCTCCTCACACAGGGGGCAGTGTGTGTGTGTGTGTGTGTGTGTGTGTGTGTGTGTGTGTGTGTGTGTGTGTGTGTGTGTGTGTGTGTGTGTGTGTGTGTGTGTGTGTGTGTGTGTGCGCGCTCCTCACATAGGGGTTACAGAAGCATCAAATTTTAAAAATAAAAACAGCGTTGGAAAGAATATATTACAGTAGATTTTTTTTTTTTTAAATGCCTAAAAAAATGCGATCAGTTCAGCTTTAATAAAAAGACTACAAAGTCTCCCTGCGGAAACGCTGCTGCAATATTGCTGAAAAATACCACCAAATTTATCAAAGAAATGCAAAAAAATAAATCCTTATTAAAAGCTAAATCCAATTGCCGCTGTGTCTTGGCTAAGGTGGTTTTGGTAAAAATGAATAAGTTGTGATGACGCCTGCAGTCACGCTCGAGGCTCCTGTACACGCGGCCATGGGTATCACACCCGCTTACATTGTGCGATTGAACGTGTTGTGCTGTAGCTGATCGTTGCAACACAAAATGGGTTGAATTGTTATATGTTTTCCGAGTATTTGTGGGTTCTGCAGACACTTTAATTCTCTGCCGCCTTCATATTATGGAGGATTAGATTTTGGGGGGTCTTGGCTGACCGATTTCAATGATGCAAATTCAACGTAATCAGCTCAATCCTCTGTAGTGATCTGAATTAAACCAGGACAAGTTAGAAACACACACACACCCCGTGGCTGCAAACACTGATGTCCGTGTAATTACATTCAGCACCAGAGCAGGCGGAGCGAGGAGCCTGGAATCACTTCTCTAACTTGCGCTGACGGTATCCACAGCGCTGCACAGCTAACATTTCCAGGCCCAAGGTGTTTCTGCCCCGTAGAGCTTACAATCTAATTTTGAGGCACAGCAAAATAAAGTGACTTGCCCAAGGTCAAAAGGAGAACGTACACTAAGACATTACCACAGAGCGACTTCTGCAGCCCAAATTTTGCAAAGGGCAACAAAAAATAAAATGTTGTTGCGATAACATAAACCCGCCATTCGTTTCCGCTGCCGGGACCCCCGGCTTCCCGAGACACGTCCCCACGTACTGGGTGCCAGTAGCGGTTCTGGCTGGGCTAGCTGGGGTTCACGTAATGATGGCCTCAATGCTCCCGCGTCCTGCGGCCAGTAGGTAGCCGTGATGTTATACCTTGCAGCTTCTTATTGGGCCGCGTGACCGGGACCTTTTAATCAGCGCCGCGATGCTGACACCCCACGGAGGTAAGAATCTCTGGAAGCAAGGGGTCCTCAGAGCTGAAATTAATGGGGTTCAGCTCAGAGACCCTTTGCTTCCACCCTCTTAAAAAACAAAAGGCGCGTTTGTCTGCTCCTTTAAGGAATGGCAAAGTGGCGCAGTACACGTTTTCAGGGGATACATTGGACCCAGATTCTCTTCAGCAGAATTCCTTTTCTTTGGCAAATCTCGAGTCGTTTTGCTTGTTCCAGTTTTGCCTTCACTCTGCAGCTGGAAGACTTTGCACCCCCCTCCCCCCCCCACCCCCCTGTTTTTCTTGATATATAAACAGTCCAAGTAATGATTATTATAAATGATAATAACACACACATTAGAGGACCTGGTTCCAGGCCACAGCTAAGCATTCGTTTCATACATAATCAAATATCTTCCCCCCAAAACTTTGGAGCTGAGAACATTTCCATGCATTAGAATTCTCTTTTTTCCGGTTTCCAGCCCAAATTGTAGCTGGATCGTTTCTGTAGCCTGAAGGTGCCAGGTGAAACAGATCCAGAGTACAAAAAACAGCACTTCGATTGTAAGCTCTTGGGGAAAGGATGCCATTTCCTATTGTTACTTTTATGTCTGAAATGCTTCTTCCCATTATGTGTTATTTGTATTATTTGTTATTTATATGATTATGTCCGTGTATCACTGCTGTGCCGCGCTATGTACATTAACGGCGCTATATAAATAAAGACATACATACACTAGATTTATTAAATAAAAAATCCCACTGATTTCTATGGCAATTTTTATTGCATTATTAAATCCGGGACCGTTTTTCTTGACTGGTTTTGCATCCCTCTTGGAATTGGGAGAATTTAACCAATATTCCCCTTCATCTTCCAGTCACGTGCGTTGGGTTGACGGCATTTTTGCAATCTAGAGAATATACCGGTGCATCTGGCCGCTCCCGTAGTAAGGAGGGTGAGCAGCGCAGTCTAGATCCGTGTTAGCAACAAGCTCAAACCAAACATGTATAAAGCAGTTTGCTAAATAAGGCATGCTTGAAACGTGATGACTTTATCACAATAATATTGCAGAAAGTGCCAAACAAGATCTCCTAAGGGATCTTTTATTCCAGATGACGAGAGTATTAAGTGCTAAAAATAAACCTCATGCAACTAAATGTGGTTAATGTAGAACAGAAAAATACAGCTGTAGCCGAAATATATATATATATAATTTCTCCAAGGATGTTTGCACATCCGTCTGTGATAGGCTGAGCGGGAAGTCACTCACCCAGGAAACACTGGGGGAGGGGATTTTAATGGCGGTGGGGTGCAGAGGTAGAGTGACACATGTTAATGTCCTAATTAATGTAAAAAAAAAAATATATATATATATGTATATCTGTAAGGATGTCAGCACATCCCTCTGTGATAGGCTGAACGGCCTGTCACTCACCCAGAGACAGCCAGTGAGGATGCATATCCCTCCCCCTCTGGGATATTCTGAGCGGCCTAGTGTGCACATGGGGCAGGGGGGAGTGAAAAAAGAGGGGAGGACAGAGCGCAAAGTCCATAGGAGAAGGAAACAGAGAGACAGCAAGGAGAGGAGGCTACAGATGAGAGGAGGGAGTGTAGTGTGCACAGAGAGGAACAGACACGCAGGGAGTGCAAAGAGAGGGGAGGAGAGAGTGCAAAGAGGAGCAGGGCATGAGGGAGGAGAGAGTAAGGCAGGGAAGAGGGGACAAGAGACAGCCCGGCATTACAGGGAGGGGTGTAAACAGAGTAATGTTTAATGAGTAACCTTTAATATCTCCTAGATCGGCGAATGTTACACTGGGTACAGCTACCTATTGGAATAGTCTAATTACATAGTAATCTATTTAGCATCGTCACACACTTCTCCTTTACTTGGTGCGAACCTTCTCATAATGTAACGTGCATCGTGTCTGTAAGAAGCTCCTTATTCTGGTGTGTCAGTGAGAGATTCACTTTTGAGCTGTTAGATCTGCTGCTTTGCGCTTGTCCTGCTCCAAATAACAAGGGATACATATATAGCTTAGAAATATCATCCATGCGTATAAGGGATACTTCTCAAGGTGTATTCAAAGAATATGGTGTTCCTCATTGGAAACAGACATGAAACAAAATATCCTGTACTGCTTACAGAGCTGCTCGAAGAATGTTGCTGGCACAATGGCTGCCTGCCCTGAAAAGCTAACACTCTAATTTTGCTGCCGAAAATCACGTTTTTTTCCTATTTGTACAGCAGTTGTTACTGTTTATGCTGACTTCCAATTTGCAAAATAAAGAGCTTGGGAAACCGTGTTGTGAGCACAAAGCAATGACACTCGTGTCAGCTTTAATCGGATTGTCAGTCCAGCGAAGTCCGCACACAAACAGGAAGTCCGATATTTCCAAGGACTTCGGATGCTGCTTTATTAGGACAAGGATTGGGCAGGAAGGCACCGGGATGTTCTTGGATAAGACCCTCAGAGAGGGGAAGGAAGGAAGACCGTGACAGAGCCGGGAGGGGTCCCAAGAAAAAGGACAAGATGTTTATTTATAAGTCTGGTGGGAAACGCTGGGGTGACGGATAAAGCACACGCTACATGGGATTGGGTTACGGATCCACTTAATGTGTTAGCGTGTGTCCCACACGCTAATGGGGATTTTGGGAATTGTTATACAGACACGTCGGCTAATATTCAGTCTCGCTGATAAAAAGAAATAAAGACCTTTTCACCAAAATACCACTTTTGTGGCCCAGAGACACCAAATCTCACAGATTTCAGTCTTCGAAGACTATTGTTATAAATCTCTTCATAATAATAAACTTTATTTCATATAGCGCTTTTCTTCCAATGGGACTCAAACGCGTCACAATGACAGTATCGCACGCGAGGCACATAGGAATGTTACAGGCACAGTCCCTGCCCAGGTGAGCTTACAATCTATGTTTTTGGTGCCTGAGGCACAGGGAGATAAAGTAATTTGCCCAAGGTCACAAGGAGTGGACACACAAGGTTCCCCAGATTCGCACTCCGTGTCCTTGTGATGTCAGTGTCTTTGCTCCCTGAGCCGCTCCTCTGCAGTTAGACGTGTAAGTCTTTCCAATGACATGGCTTCTGTAGGTCTCTGATTCTTGCATCCTTTTTACTGGTAATTTCCAGGTATAAGGTACAAAAAAACGGGAAGCTGCTAAGTAAAAAATAAGATTCCTAGTTTCTAGAAGTCCTGCGATCATACAGCATTAATCTCGGCTTCATGAGCTCACACCCTCCCCCCGGCCATTTAAAAAGATACATACGCAAATATATTGTCATAAACATGGAAATAGCTATAAACGTACATTTTACAGCCATGGAAATATATAAACATGAGAATTTAAAGCAGAAGTCCCTTTTTAGCAACACACATTGGCGATACAACCGCGAACACCTACACTTTAATATAAATAGTACAGCAAGAAATACCATGGAGTCTACAAGACACACCGGCTAATTAGGGGTTAATTAGGACTTCATAACCATAGAATACATTCAGTGGACACTCACTGATATCAGAACTTTCCCCAAAAATGTCATATTCTTTCATTCAAGCATACACTGATTAGGATCATTGGGCGTTCCCATCGCCATATTTTGATTTCTCCGAAAGAGAAGGCAGGACGTCTGATTTCACAATGAAAGATGTGCTCAGGAGGAAAAGATTACGGAGAGGAAGTTTGTAAAGAAAAAAAACAAAACGTGTGTTGTAAGCTGAACGGGGACTTCCAGTATTTCCAATGATGACATGAGTACTTCAGTATTCAGTGATTAGGTTTATTATTTGGACTAATAATAGATATTATAAGACAAGCTTTCGAGAGTTCTCCCTTCCTCAGGTCAGAGATACATTACTGGTTCTAAATCAGTATTGCAGACCCGAGGAAGGGAGGAGAACTCTCGAAAGCGTGTCTTATAATATCTATTGTTAGTCCAAATAATAAAGGTATCACCTCATACTGATGTACTTATTTATTCTGCACTATCGCACCTGGACTAACACGCCTATTTCTACTTCATTCATAATGACGATATGAAATGGTCTGTAGCGCCTGTATAGTGTAAATCTAATAAGTGTTACAGTTCAGGGAGTTCATCAGTTATCTGTGAAGTATTGATTTACAGTGAATGTTACTCCCAGAAGATGTTTGGAGAGCCCCTCACCCCTACCCCAGCCGCTCCTCAGCCCTACCCCACCCGCTCCTCAGCCCTACCCCACCCGTTCCTCAGCCCTACCCCACCCGTTCCTCAGCCCTACCCCACCCGCTCCTCAGCCCTACCCCACCCGCTCCTCACTCCTACCCCACCCGCTCCTCACCCCTACCCCATCCGCTCCTCAGCCCTACCCCACCCGCTCCTCAGCCCTACCCCACCCGCTTCTCAGCCCTACCCCACCCGCTCCTCAGCCCCACCCCACCCGCTCCTCACTCCTACCCCACCCGCTCCTCACCCCTACCCCACCCGCTCCTCAGCCCTACCCCACCCGCTCCTCAGCCCTACCCCACCCGCTCCTCACCCCTACCCCACCCGCTCCTCACCCCTACCCCACCCGCTTCTCAGCCCTACCCCACCCGCTCCTCAGCCCCACCCCACCCGCTCCTCAGCCCTATTCCACCCGCTCCTCAGCCCTATTCCACCCGCTCCTCACCCCTACCCCACCCGCTCCTCACCCCTATCCCACCCGCTCCTCACCCCTACCCCACCCGCTCCTCAGCTCTACCCCACCCGCTCCTCAGCCCTACCCCACCCCTACCCCACCCGCTCCTCACCCCTACCCCACCCCCTCCTCACCCCTACCCCACCCCCTCCTCACCCCTACCCCACCCCCTCCTCACCCCTACCCCACCCGCTCCTCACCCCTACCCCTCCCGCTCCTCAGCCCTACCCCACCCGCTCCTCAGCCCTACCCCACCCGCTCCTCACCCCTACCCCACCCTCTCCTCTCCCCTACCCCACCCGCTCCTCACCCTTACCCCACCCGCTCCTCAGCCCTACCCCACTCGCCCCTCACCGCTACCCCACCCGCCCCTCAGCCCTACCCCACCCGCTCCTCACCCCTACCCCACCCGCTCCTCAGCCCTACCCCACTCACCCCTCCTCACCCCTCCTCACCCCTACCCCTCCCGCTCCTCAGCCCTACCCCACCCGCTCCTCACCCCTACCCCACCCGCTCCTCAGCCCTACCCCACTCACCCCTCCTCACCCCTCCTCACCCCTACCCCTCCCGCTCCTCAGCCCTACCCCACCCGCTCCTCAGCCCTACCCCACCCGCTCCTCACCCCTACCCCACCTGCGCCTCTGGTGTGGCTTTTGTGAACAGTATATATCATACCTTCTTTGTGTGTGCTGGCTCTGTCACCCGTGCGTGTCACTGGGGCGTGTCAATCAGCCTCCTGAAAAATGACTCGTGTAGGTTGGGCACCTAATAATCCCATCGGTGTGTCCTATTTAGAGAACAGCCAGTTCTAGGACCTTTACCTCCATCGCTACCACATGGTCTGCAGTGCACGGTAAAATATCGTGGTGTTTATACAGCCGCGTCACCTCTGTGTCTCACTGATTTAGTACGTCACGGACTGGCACTGAAAAACGTCAGAACCACTCTATTAAAGTGCAGCCAGAACCCCCAAATATCACCGATTTCAGTGCTTGGAGATTCACGTCAACAATATGTGTTTATATCCAGGCAATGGGCGAGCTGATCTGGCTGAAAACATGCAGATTTTGCTTGAATTTTGGTGAAAATTGGCAACCCTGTTGCCCCTTTACGATAAAAATGAGCAGAAAAAGCACCCGCAATGCTTTGCAGACTCACCGGGCAGTGAAAGTGTTAACTGCATGAGATCTAGGATTGCACAATTGTGTTGCTTTGGGGGTTTCACCTTGATAAGATACATTTGGGGTGTACAGTTCTGTGATACATTAGAATAAGCAAAAATTGATTCCTACAATAAGTCTTATTCATTCCATAGTATTGTTGCCACGCGGTATGAGGGGAGATTTGGGGTTTTCTGGACTTTGAGGGAATTAGGTCAACGGTCCCAAGAGCATTGGGCCAGGTATGAAAAGTATCCTGCCCCAAGCTTTTTTTTAATACACCTCAAACCTATGGATAGGCAGATGAGTGGATGCAGAGAACCGTCTCCCAGTAGCGGTATCTGGGGCGCATACAGTGTTGGGAGTGACAGAAGAAGTCTCCAGTCAGGATAAGCTGGAGGTTTCCATTTATGAAGGGAAAATTGTCATATGACCAGAGCCAAATGATTTGCACCGGCAGTCAGCTTCTCTGCTTCTGTGGCGTTTAGGTGTTAAGTTTTGGGTTATGTGGTAGTGAGTGAAAATGTACATTTATTGGGTACATTTTCTAGGGACTCTTTGAATATTAAAATTTCCCCTGAATTTATCCTGGAAAATATGACAGTAATCCGTATTTGCATAACAAATGGCAAGTAGCATTACAAAGTATCCTGTTTACTAAAAAGATAAAATAGATACATCTTAATCTTGCAGCAGCAATCCGGGAGGAGATAATATTGTGGAATGGGGGTGTCCCAGGATGTCGGGGCTCACTACCCTGAGATAGGTCCCTCTTAGAGGACGGAAACGTTGGTTATTGTGTCCTGCGTATTCTTAAATACAATTTATTTTGCATCTCTACCTACTGTGTGCTGTCTCTCTATTATCGGACTGGTTCTGGTAACTATATATTTTATATACCATACGTTTTTAGTTATGGTGGGTGAACTTAATACGTGATGGTAAACCCTACAGTCTTGAAAATGCAAAGCCAGCAGTGCAACCAGCCTCACACTGATGATACCCATTAAGGCTGAAACATGTCTGTGAATGGTTTCTCTGGCTTTGCATCTGATTCCCATGCTGTGCTTTAAAGCTGTGTTAACAGCGAGCATTGGCTTATATGGGCTCCATGTAACAATGTTTTTTCAGACAAAAGGTGACACATTGGTTTGCTCATTTGCATGTCATTTCCCAGAATCCCTTGCTGCAGTGGAAGCACTATATGCTGGGGATAATGGTGACAGGCAGGGTTGCAGACCTGTCTAAGACGTGTGAATGTGCTCACAAGTGATCTTTTTATTTGATATATATATGTATGTATGTATGTATGTATGTATGTATGTATGTATGTATGTGTGAGAAGGTGGTCACTGGCACTCCAATAGCAATAGGTATCAGTCCGGTGCTTATGTCCATAAAGGCAAATAGGGAATACTTTACCATCAGTGGTGATGATAAAAATAAAGACAGCACTCAGTAGTAAGGTCCAAAAAAAACTGTATTCAGCAATAAGTCACACAAATCCAACGTTTCGATCCACCAAATGGGATCTTTTCTCAGGGCGGGTGTGTGCACACCAGCCATGACAGTACTCCTCACTTCAGGGATTCCAGCCATGACAGTACTCCTCACTTCAGGGATTCCAGCCATGACAGTACTCCTCACTTCAGGGATTCCAGCCATGACAGTACTCCTCACTTCAGGTATTCCAGCCGTGACAGTACTCCTCACTTCAGGGATTCCAGCCATGACAGTACTCCTCACTTCAGGGGTTCCAGCCATGACAGTACTCCTCACTTCAGGGGTTCCAGCCATGACAGTACTCCTCACTTCAGGGATTCCAGCCATGACAGTACTCCTCACTTCAGGTGTTCCAGCCATGACAGTACTCCTCACTTCAGGGATTCCAGCCATGACAGTACTCCTCACTTCAGGGATTCCAGCCATGACAGTACTCCTCACTTCAGGGATTCCAGCCATGACAGTACTCCTCACTTCAGGGATTCCAGCCATGACAGTACTCCTCACTTCAGGTGTTCCAGCCATGACAGTACTCCTCACTTCAGGTGTTCCAGCCATGACAGTACTCCTCACTTCAGGGTTTCCAGCCATGACAGTACTCCTCACTTCAGGTGTTCCAGCCATGACAGTACTCCTCACTTCAGGGTTTCCAGCCATGACAGTACTCCTCACTTCAGGGGTTCCAGCCATGACAGTACTCCTCACTTCAGGGGTTCCAGCCATGACAGTACTCCTCACTTCAGGTATTCCAGCCGTGACAGTACTCCTCACTTCAGGGATTCCAGCCGTGACAGTACTCCTCACTTCAGGTGTTCCAGCCATGACAGTACTCCTCACTTCAGGGATTCCAGCCATGACAGTACTCCTCACTTCAGGGATTCCAGCCATGACAGTACTCCTCACTTCAGGTGTTCCAGCCATGACAGTACTCCTCACTTCAGGGGTTCCAGCCATGACAGTACTCCTCACTTCAGGTATTCCAGCCGTGACAGTACTCCTCACTTCAGGGATTCCAGCCATGACAGTACTCCTCACTTCAGGTGTTCCAGCCATGACAGTACTCCTCACTTCAGGGATTCCAGCCATGACAGTACTCCTCACTTCAGGTATTCCAGCCATGACAGTACTCCTCACTTCAGGGGTTCCAGCCATGACAGTACTCCTCACTTCAGGTGTTCCAGCCATGACAGTACTCCTCACTTCAGGTGTTCCAGCCATGACAGTACTCCTCACTTCAGGGATTCCAGCCATGACAGTACTCCTCACTTCAGGGATTCCAGCCATGACAGTACTCCTCACTTCAGGGGTTCCAGCCATGACAGTACTCCTCACTTCAGGGATTCCAGCCATGACAGTACTCCTCACTTCAGGTGTTCCAGCCATGACAGTACTCCTCACTTCAGGTGTTCCAGCCATGACAGTACTCCTCACTTCAGGGATTCCAGCCATGACAGTACTCCTCACTTCAGGGATTCCAGCCATGACAGTACTCCTCACTTCAGGGGTTCCAGCCATGACAGTACTCCTCACTTCAGGTGTTCCAGCCATGACAGTACTCCTCACTTCAGGGATTCCAGCCATGACAGTACTCCTCACTTCAGGGATTCCAGCCATGACAGTACTCCTCACTTCAGGGATTCCAGCCATGACAGTACTCCTCACTTCAGGTGTTCCAGCCATGACAGTACTCCTCACTTCAGGGATTCCAGCCATGACAGTACTCCTCACTTCAGGGTTTCCAGCCATGACAGTACTCCTCACTTCAGGGGTTCCAGCCATGACAGTACTCCTCACTTCAGGGTTTCCAGCCATGACAGTACTCCTCACTTCAGGGTTTCCAGCCATGACAGTACTCCTCACTTCAGGTATTCCAGCCATGACAGTACTCCTCACTTCAGGGTTTCCAGCCATGACAGTACTCCTCACTTCAGGGTTTCCAGCCATGACAGTACTCCTCACTTCAGAGATTCCAGCCATGACAGTACTCCTCACTTCAGGGGTTCCAGCCATGACAGTACTCCTCACTTCAGGGGTTCCAGCCATGACAGTACTCCTCACTTCAGGTGTTCCAGCCATGACAGTACTCCTCACTTCAGGTGTTCCAGCCATGACAGTACTCCTCACTTCAGGGATTCCAGCCATGACAGTACTCCTCACTTCAGGTATTCCAGCCATGACAGTACTCCTCACTTCAGGGGTTCCAGCCATGACAGTACTCCTCACTTCAGGGTTTCCAGCCATGACAGTACTCCTCACTTCAGGGTTTCCAGCCATGACAGTACTCCTCACTTCAGGTATTCCAGCCATGACAGTACTCCTCACTTCAGGGTTTCCAGCCATGACAGTACTCCTCACTTCAGGGTTTCCAGCCATGACAGTACTCCTCACTTCAGAGATTCCAGCCATGACAGTACTCCTCACTTCAGGGGTTCCAGCCATGACAGTACTCCTCACTTCAGGGGTTCCAGCCATGACAGTACTCCTCACTTCAGGTGTTCCAGCCATGACAGTACTCCTCACTTCAGGTGTTCCAGCCATGACAGTACTCCTCACTTCAGGTATTCCAGCCATGACAGTACTCCTCACTTTAGGTGTTCCAGCCATGACAGTACTCCTCACTTCAGGGATTCCAGCCATGACAGTACTCCTCACTTCAGGTATTCCAGCCATGACAGTACTCCTCACTTCAGGTATTCCAGCCATGACAGTACTCCTCACTTCAGGGGTTCCAGCCATGACAGTACTCCTCACTTCAGGGGTTCCAGCCATGACAGTACTCCTCACTTCAGGTATTCCAGCCATCCTCACTTTAGGTGTTCCAGCCATGACAGTACTCCTCACTTCAGGGATTCCAGCCATGACAGTACTCCTCACTTCAGGTATTCCAGCCATGACAGTACTCCTCACTTCAGGTATTCCAGCCATGACAGTACTCCTCACTTCAGGGGTTCCAGCCATGACAGTACTCCTCACTTCAGGGGTTCCAGCCATGACAGTACTCCTCACTTCAGGTATTCCAGCCATGACAGTACTCCTCACTTCAGGGATTCCAGCCATGACAGTACTCCTCACTTCAGGTGTTCCAGCCATGACAGTACTCCTCACTTCAGGTGTTCCAGCCATGACAGTACTCCTCACTTCAGGGGTTCCAGCCATGACAGTACTCCTCACTTCAGGGATTCCAGCCATGACAGTACTCCTCACTTCAGGGATTCCAGCCATGACAGTACTCCTCACTTCAGGGTTTCCAGCCATGACAGTACTCCTCACTTCAGGGGTTCCAGCCATGACAGTACTCCTCACTTCAGGGGTTCCAGCCATGACAGTACTCCTCACTTCAGGGGTTCCAGCCATGACAGTACTCCTCACTTCAGGGGTTCCAGCCATGACAGTACTCCTCACTTCAGGGGTTCCAGCCATGACAGTACTCCTCACTTCAGGTGTTCCTGCCATGACAGTACTCCTCACTTCAGGTATTCCAGCCATGACAGTACTCCTCACTTCAGGGTTTCCAGCCATGACAGTACTCCTCACTTCAGGTGTTCCTGCCATGACAGTACTCCTCACTTCAGGGATTCCAGCCATGACAGTACTCCTCACTTCAGGGGTTCCAGCCATGACAGTACTCCTCACTTCAGGTGTTCCTGCCATGACAGTACTCCTCACTTCAGGTATTCCAGCCATGACAGTACTCCTCACTTCAGGGTTTCCAGCCATGACAGTACTCCTCACTTCAGGTGTTCCTGCCATGACAGTACTCCTCACTTCAGGGATTCCAGCCATGACAGTACTCCTCACTTCAGGGTTTCCAGCCATGACAGTACTCCTCACTTCAGGTGTTCCAGCCATGACAGTACTCCTCACTTCAGGTATTCCTGCCATGACAGTACTCCTCACTTCAGGTATTCCAGCCATGACAGTACTCCTCACTTCAGGGTTTCCAGCCATGACAGTACTCCTCACTTCAGGTGTTCCTGCCATGACAGTACTCCTCACTTCAGGGGTTCCAGCCATGACAGTACTCCTCACTTCAGGGGTTCCAGCCATGACAGTACTCCTCACTTCAGGGGTTCCAGCCATGACAGTACTCCTCACTTCAGGGTTTCCAGCCATGACAGTACTCCTCACTTCAGGGGTTCCAGCCATGACAGTACTCCTCACTTCAGGGGTTCCAGCCATGACAGTACTCCTCACTTCAGGTGTTCCAGCCATGACAGTACTCCTCACTTCAGGTGTTCCAGCCATGACAGTACTCCTCACTTCAGGGGTTCCAGCCATGACAGTACTCCTCACTTCAGGGGTTCCAGCCATGACAGTACTCCTCACTTCAGGGGTTCCAGCCATGACAGTACTCCTCACTTCAGGGTTTCCAGCCATGACAGTACTCCTCACTTCAGGTGTTCCAGCCATGACAGTACTCCTCACTTCAGGTATTCCAGCCATGACAGTACTCCTCACTTCAGGTATTCCAGCCATGACAGTACTCCTCACTTCAGGTGTTCCAGCCATGACAGTACTCCTCACTTCAGGTGTTCCAGCCATGACAGTACTCCTCACTTCAGGTGTTCCAGCCATGACAGTACTCCTCACTTCAGGTGTTCCAGCCGTGACAGTACTCCTCACTTCAGGGATACCAGCCATGACAGTACTCCTCACTTCAGGGGTTCCAGCCATGACAGTACTCCTCACTTCAGGGTTTCCAGCCGTGACAGTACTCCTCACTTCAGGTGTTCCAGCCATGACAGTACTCCTCACTTCAGGGATACCAGCCATGACAGTACTCCTCACTTCAGGGGTTCCAGCCATGACAGTACTCCTCACTTCAGGGATTCCAGCCATGACAGTACTCCTCACTTCAGGTGTTCCAGCCATGACAGTACTCCTCACTTCAGGGATTCCAGCCATGACAGTACTCCTCACTTCAGGGATTCCAGCCATGACAGTACTCCTCACTTCAGGTGTTCCAGCCATGACAGTACTCCTCACTTCAGGTGTTCCAGCCATGACAGTACTCCTCACTTCAGGGGTTCCAGCCATGACAGTACTCCTCACTTCAGGGATTCCAGCCATGACAGTACTCCTCACTTCAGGTGTTCCAGCCATGACAGTACTACACACTTCAGGTATTCCAGCCGTGACAGTACTCCTCACTTCAGGTGTTCCAGCCATGACAGTACTACACACTTCAGGTATTCCAGCCGTGACAGTACTACTCACTTCAGGTGTTCCAGCCATGACAGTACTCCTCACTTCAGGGGTTCCAGCCATGACAGTACTCCTCACTTCAGGTGTTCCAGCCATGACAGTACTCCTCACTTCAGGGGTTCCAGCCATGACAGTACTCCTCACTTCAGGGGTTCCAGGTCTCTGCCCGGAGAACAATCCACGCAGAAGACTGCGCTGCGCACGCTGCCCCGGCCCCGGCCTCCACGTGACGCCTGAGGCCCCATATTTCCTTTCTTTGGAAGAGACAATGTGACAATTAAAGAAATGAAAAACACGCTGGGGAATTGAAGCTTTAAAACAAATAAATATATCTATTCCAACTGGCAGATACGAAAGAGATTCCATTTGTGAGTTGTGTTGTTGGCATTGATAGCACTGACCAGGGGGTCTCCCGAAGCGGGTCTGTGGCCTCCCTGCCTCTGGGAACCACCACAAATATGGTCGTGAGTTTGTGAAAAGAATCTCTCAGCGACGTGGCACGTTTTTGATGGCCACTATTGATTCCGTGGCCATTCTTGCCTGATGGAACATTCGTGAAGTGGGAAACCCCCAGGGGTTGGGGGACCACAACCTGTTTCCTGGGGGACCCCTAATTTAGGTAAAATAACATGTAAAAAAAAAGCTGAGAGCAGTCGAACCGCTGCTTTCATATTGTTTCGTTTTATAACACAGAATCTCACGTGACCGTGACGTGGGAGCACTGGACGTAGCCCCTTTACTTAGCAGACATGGGCCAAGCTCTCTTTAGCCAGGACTTCAAACAGTGCTGCAAGGAGGGAGCATTAATCTCGGGCAGAGACTGGGGGAGACTCCCGATGTGTGACGTGGCCTTTTAGTTTGAGGCAATCTCACTTTGTAGATGACAAAAGAATCCACTTACTAGTGCAACTGGCTTTTCTACAACATATTCAATTACTTGTTAAACGAAAATCTCTCAGCTTTGGGCCCTGTGATAAATGTAGAATTGTATTGTACACACTAATTCTCTGACCTACAGACCACTCCGTGTCCTTCACTTTGCCCGTTTTAGCTGATGTCGGAATCAAGGTTCCTTCCCAAGCAGAAGAATGGGATAAAGATGTGAGTGACACATGGAAGGCGAGATTCCGTAATAACCAAATTCCCAATGTTTATGGCACAAGCAAATGGAAAATTGTTTTGCCACGAGTTGAAAAATGGCGTATTCCAATGAAATATGAAAAAGACTGAACGAGCTGGAGCTGTCAGATGGAGCTGGGAGATGGAGCTGTCAGATGGAGCATGGAGATGGAGATGGAGCTGGGAGATGGAGCTGGAGCTGTCAGATGGAGCTGAGAGATGGAGATGGGAGATGGAGATGGAGATGGAGCTGGGAGATGGAGCTGGGAGATGGAGCTGGGAGATGGAGCTGGGAGATGGAGCTGGGAGATGGAGCTGGGAGATGGAGCTGGGAGATGGAGCTGGGAGATGGAGCTGGGCGATGGAGCTGGGCGATAGAGTTGTCAGATGGAGCTGGGAGCTGGGTACCAGTCAGTGTACGTGACTCTCCAGTGCTTAGCAGCTGTCGCAACAAAACCGCAACTTAACCAAGGAATATATCTGTGCTGGCATGGGAGGGTCCTCCAATCCACACACATCCAGTGCTGGAAGTGGCTTCAAAAAGTAGTGGTAGTGTGTCAGATGCCTAAAAACATTGGGGAAAAGGACCATATTTTAGAAAGATTTCTACAATAGATATTCTATAAAAAAAAAGAGTAAAATCTACTATATATTTCTGAAATCACTGTATGTCTGCGTCCCTAGCGGCAATCTCATTGGTCCCTTGGCCCGCCCGCCCCCGCACACCTCTCATTGGCCTGAGGCGGAGTGACGGGCCAAAGGACACACACACACACACACCTCTCTCTCTGTCCTCTCCCCCCCATCACACTCACCTCCCTCTCCACTCACCTCCCTCCACCTCCCGCTCCACTCACCTGAGTCACCTCCCTCCACCTCCCGCTCCACTCACCTCCCTCTCCACTCACCTCCCTCCCACTCAACTCCCTCCACCTCCCTCTACACTCACCTCCCTCCCGCTCAACTCCCTCCACCTCCCTCCCGCTCAACTCCCTCCACCTCCCGCTCCACTCACCTCCCTCCACCTCCCGCTCCACTCACCTCCCTCCACCTCCCTCTCCACTCACCTCCCTCCCGCTCCACTCACCTCCCTCCCGCTCAACTCCCTCCCCGGCGCGGGGACAAGCAGTGGGCAGGGCAGCCTACCGCTGCCACGCGGCACCTAAGATGGCGGCGGACAGAAGGACCCCTTCCTCCCTCGCGGACTAACTAACATGGCGGCGGCCAGAAGGAGGTGTGTGTGTGTGTGTGTGTGTGTGTGTGTGTGTGTGTGTCACAGCGTGACAGTGTGTGTGTGGGACACTGTGTGTGTGTCTGTGTGTGTGTGTGTTGCACTGTGTCTCAGACACTGTAGAGTGGGGACCGGAGCTACACATGGGGGGTGGGGGGGTCAGGAGCGGAGAAAGATACAGGGGGAGTGGAGAGGAGGGACCCGTCAATTTAAAGCAAACCAACCCCCCTCCTGTCCACTGCCCCCCCCCTCCTGTCCACTGCCCCCCCCTCCTGTCCACTGTCACCCCCCCTCCTGTCCACTCTCCCCCCCTCCTGTCCACTCTCCCATCCCCTCCTGTCCACTGTCATTTCCACTGTCCACCCCCCCACCCGCCCACTGTCCCCCTCCCCCCGGCCACTGTCCCTCCCCTCCTGTCCACTGTCCCCCTCCCCTCCTTTTCCCCCGTCCCCCTCCCCTCCTTTTCCCCCCCTCTACCCCCCCCCTTTTCCTAGCGCTAAATGTAACTCACGGCACAACGCCGGCTTTCCCCACCCGCTCCCCTTTCTCCCGCTCCCCTTTCTCCCGCTCCCCTTTCTCCCGCTCCCCTTTCTCCCGCTCCCCTTTCTCCCCCCCCGCTCCCCTCTTTCTCTCCCCCCCCGCTCCCCTTTCTCCCCCCCCGCTCCCCTTTCTCCCCCCCCGCTCCCCTTTCTCCTCCCCGCTCCCCTTTCTCCTCCCCGCTCCCCTTTCTCCCCCCCCGCTCCCCTTTCTCCCCCCCCGCTCCCCTTTCTCCCCCCCCGCTCCCCTTTCTCCCCCCCCACTCCCCTTTCTCCCCCCCGCTCCCCTTTCTCCCCCCCGCTCCCCTTTCTCCCCCCCTTCTCCCCCCCCGCTCCCCTTTCTCCCCCCCCCCTGATCCCCTTTCTCCCTCCCCTCACACCCTAGCAGGACCCCCACTCACAGACAGCACTCACAACCCACGCGCCACCTGCCGCCTCACACCCGAGCAGGACACACGCCTCACATTTTTACATCTGTTATGTCACCAAAATATACATTGTACTGTGGTGTGGTTACAATAAACCATTTTTATACAACATCGTATTACATTTTCTTCCATCTTTCTTTTCAACATTATTATCCAACCTTTACAACAAATACTCACCTATTGTTCCACAATTTATAAATAATACTACCTATTACGCATTTACATCCCGGGCAACGCCGGGTCTCTCAGCTAGTATTTAATATATAAATCCTTTTTTCTTTAAAATCAAAGTGGAATTTAAAGTGCGGAAATACACGGCACCCTCGTGTATCGTCACTCTCCTGGCAATGCATACACCCACTAGTCAAAGAATTCTGCCTGGTTTCGGGAGGATTAATGCAGCATTTATTATATCTGAATAAAAAAAAAGGAGGCAGACATTTTAATATAAACCATATTTTCTTTATTTTCTAAATATAGACACTTATAGGTATTTAATTCAGAATAAATCCCTTTCTAGAGACTCGGTAGAATTCATATAATGCAACAATGTTCTTTCCTTTTGTGCGTTATTTCTTATCTACATACTACTTGTGTTCTTGCTGCTTATTTGTTCCATAGTTATAAAATCCAATAAAATATTAAGTTACAAGATAAAGAAAAGAGGTGAAAGAGCAGCTTTATAAGTAAGAAGTAGTTCCTCTCGTATCATTAGACTTTGATCGGTATCCAGTTCAAAGAAAGGCGCGGGGGGACAGGCAAATACATTCTCAGGTTCCTGTGCAAAGTAATGGAAATGTATCGATTGTGAAATGCGTCGGGGACTATAGTGACTGCATATGACTATATGACTATGACTACATAGCGACTATATATGACTGCAGTAGCCAGCGGGGTCCAGCCCTTAGGCAGGCATCTAACGCAGCTCACGGTGTCTGTTACTCTGTTTCAGGGGTTCTCAATCTTTTATGAGCTCAGCACCCCTGAAGGATTTTTAAAATCCTGATGTACCCCAGATCCTCACTCACCCCCTCCTCGCTCACACCCACCACACTTGGCCAGTCCCCTTCTTGCACACACTCCGATTCACCCTCAAACACCATACTTACCCTTTTATTCAACACACCCTCTCATTTATCTTCCGTTCTCACACAGCACTCACTCCCTTTCTCAATCATACATGTAGCTCCCTCTTGGAGCACTACTAGTTTCTGAAACTGGGTTACTGGCCTTAAGGGGTTACTCCCCTCCCCCTCATGTGAGGCATGATGAGAATGTAAGGGTATATAGCTGCCCCAAATATTCTAGAAGCAGGTTCTTCAGAGTTCTGACTGGGGTCCTCGCTGAGAGTCCTGTACATAGGTTTGTGTGTTTAGGAATATGCATTAAGATGTGTCCTGTCATCCTTTATTGTTTTCCAGTTAGTAACGTGCCCCTTCTAAGTTAGCGCCTGTTAAAGGAACAGGAAGCTACGTTTGTGAGAGAGATCTCCAATTGTCCTGGTCTCATAGGTTCCCGATACTGCAGCCTGCGCTCACATTGGCCGCCCCCAGCAGGTTCTCATTGCATCCTAACCTCCCAGCCGTATAAATGTCCCAGGGCCTGTGGATCGAGCTCTGTCATGCTGGGGGTGAGTGTAGGGACATCTGGGAGTGAGGGAAAGGGAGGGGTGTGTGAGAGAGAGAGAGAGGCGGGAGTTAGGCCGCGCTTAAAGTGCCGATGACGCAACATCGCCCGGAAAAAAATGCATTGTCGCCGCCGCGTGCGCTTATAGTAAGTGCGACGGCGACAGGGCGACGCGATTTTTGGAAGCCAGGAATATTTGATTTTTCAGGGGCTATCGCCTCATGTGACAGCCCCTGAACCAATCAATGGCCTGGTCGCCAGCGATGCTGCCGCAAAGCGAAATACAACTTTCGCTAGCGGCGACAGGTGATGTCACGCGTCGCGGGCACTATACGCGCGGCCATAGGGAGGGGAGGTAAGAGAGAAAGGGGAGAGGAGGGTGTGAGACAGGGGGAATTGTGTGAGGGTGGGGAGGGGGGGTGTGGAGAGAGGGGGGGAGTGCAGGACTTGCAGGGCAGCCAACAGTGTTTACCTTATTTGGAATTGTCCAGACACAAGCTCTTGCCCTGCAGAGCTTACAATCTAATACTTAGTGTGTGGTGCACCGGGAGATACAGTGACTTGGGCAAGGACACAAGGGGAGGACAATGGGATTTGAAGCAGGTTCATCCACTTCAGACAGCGACTTTACCAATGTCCTACTTTCCCCCATACTCTACAACTGAAATAACTTATAGGGGAGGATACGATTAGGTGAACGAATGGCTGGAGTGGAGCAGGAACGGAGTTGCCCCATATATTAGCGGTAGGAACGGGGTACCAGCAGCTCCTTATTGGCCTCAGGAGTCACTCATGGAGAAAACCTAGGGGGGCAGACAGTGTGCCTTATGTTTTAGTTATTAATGACTGTATGGATCGCATGATCTATATACCGTATACATAATGTACTAGCGGCTCATTCTCTCACCTGCGACCTTTATGTTCCAATTTATGGGGGATTTCACTAAAGTGCAGCTCCCATTGTCGCTCTCGGGTTAGAGTGGGTCTCTGTGCAATGCAAAGCTGGGGGTGCGTGTTTGTATATATGGGAATGTGTATAGGTGTATCTGTGGGTACGTGTCTATATATAGGAAGTAGTTAGATATGAGTGCATGTTTCTTTATGTTATTGTGTATGCTTATAGAAGCAATAGGCTTGTGTAGGAATGTCTGACTATTATATATGTTAGTAAGTGTATATATATGTTCACGGGTCAGTAAGAATAAGAGTATACAGTAATGATCACAGCTTGAAATTGCTGCCCTCCCCTCCCCTCGGGCGAGTGTAAGATTAGGGGGGTTAGGAATTATACTTTTTATAGGGCTGAGTTTGTTTTAATGAAGCCGGACACCGCTTCCTCCGCCTGGCAGAGCATTTAGAAATGCTGCGCACTGCGCTGCAGGTGCATCGTACACAACGAGGGCGGCATAGCCGTCAGTCATCGGACTGCCTCCCGAAGTCGGGCCCCACAATGCCTTGCACCTGTGGAGACTTCCTTCACTTGCTGGGTTAGAGGTTTCTATATCCGGCACCAAATCCGATTGTAAAGTCTGCGAGGCAGGGTCTGCTCGTCACTGCGAAATGCCGTGTACTTTGCTCTATAGCAGGGGTGCTCAAGCCCCCAATCCCGCCCCCCCATCAAGTCAGGTTTTCAGGATATCCCTGCTTCAGCACAGGTGGCTCAATCATAGGCCTCTCATTGAGCCACCTGTGTAGAAGGTGGCATAGCCTCAAAACCTGACCTGTTGGGGGGGGGGGGGGGGAGGGTAGGTTGCGTAGTGGAGTTGAGCACCTCTGCTCCGTCTCTATATAACAAAAACCTGCTATTATTATTGTTATTATTGATATATTTGTTTTATGAGTATGATTCTGTAGCACCACCTAGTGGTGAGATTAGAGGCACAGCATGTACTGCCCTTATTATAACACTCTGGGAGGCGTTCCCTGCAGCGAGTGCTGCGGAGTTAGCCTGAGTCCCCGCTGGCGCTGAGCGCGCTCATGCTTGGCGAGCGCTCCAAGCATGAGCGCCGGGTGTCCGGGTTGTGCGCGGGGGAGGGGGCATTGCGGGTAGTTCAGCGCGCAGGTAAGTATAGATTTTTTGTTTACCTACGCGACGATCGCGGCTGAGAGTGCGCACGAGCGCCGCGCGCACCACGTGAGCGGGGACTTACATATATCTATATATGTGAGCCTCCTCCGCAAGCGCCGCCTGCTCAGCGCTAGCGGGGACTTAGCCTTATAGTGCGCAGTGCAGGGAGCGCGCAAACACATAGGAAGAGAATCGCACGGAGCAAAAATAAAATACATTCATCGGTTAATTCCGATGCTAGAGAGTGGGCGATGTAAATGTCCCAAAACCAGTGGATTTCACCCCAAATAAACGACTTCATCTGATATCGGATATTTAAATACTGCACATAAAAAGCAGAGATAAACGTCCAATTAATATCCAGCGCACGAAGGGTGCCAATAAACCCTCCCGAGCATTTCCGGCAGCTCCGGCAGTGAAGGGGTTATCCGATCGTCGTATGTTTTGAAGATTGCTTCAATTTTCGGTCTTTTTCCTTCACAGCGGGGGAGGGGCTGAATTTTTTTTAACCCCTTCATTAGAGCGGCATACGATACATTGCACAGCACTGACGGGGGTAAGCTCGCCCTGGCAGTGAAGGAGTTAATCACGGCTGCGTCTCAGGTGTGCCGCCACGTGATATTATTATGCGCCTCTGCACCATGCTCACGCGCTCACTGCTCGGGGAGTAATGCACCGCTTCAGCTGCACCTGCCACGGAGTCGGGATAACAACCTGATGATGAGGAAAAGCTGTTCTGTCCGGCTTCCCTTTTGGTCTATTGCAGGTTTCCTCAACTCCAGGCCTCAAGGGTCACCGACGGGTCAGGTTTTAAAGATATCCCTGCTTCAAAGACTGCACCCCCTGTGCTGAAGCACGGATATCTTTAAAACCTGACCTGTTGGTGGCCCTTGAGGCCTGGAGTTGGCCACCACTGATCTAATGGCACAGATTGTGGGCCACGTGCCCAGGAACCTCTTGCTGCCGTGGTGTGTGCCACGCTTCCCGCGTATACTGTTGGCTACGCACAGCGACAGTATGTGGTACACACCTTACTAACTGTATCAGTGCAACAATGTAATTACTGCTATCAGAAACACATTATCTACTGATACAATCAAGGCATTTCCCTGATAACGAGACCCGCTGCAGTTACTTTACGCTACTGTAGCCGCTTTCCTGGCACTTTGTTGCAGGGTTATCATAGCGCTGTTGCTTGGTCTGAATTTCATGTCCTGCTCCTTCGGATGCATAGGGGTCGATGCTTTGGGAAATTTATATGAAAGAAAAAGCAGTAATGGTATTTTAAAGCCGTAATCCCAGCAGTGGGGCTGAAATATCCATGTAAGTATATAATACATTGCAGTGTTTGCATTAAGTGAAGCGCCTACATTTTCTTGTCTTGTATTCACACACCACGTCATTATCCCTATATATTCTTATGTTGTCTTTGTGTATGTATATATATATATTATATATATATATATTTGAAACAAGGTGTCCCCTGGAGCTGACCTGCACCATTACAATGAAGACCCCCCCCCCCCCCCCCCCCTCTTCAGTTCTTGAAATATGACTTTTTAATTCCCTTACAACAATTCTTGTCCTGAAGACACTGGGTCACATTCACTCTGGCAGCTAATAGGAAGTTGCAGCTTCTGATTGGATAACGCTGCAGCCATCTTTGCTTTTCCTTGCAAATACCGGCAAAAGTTAAATATTAAATATCTCAGCAATCAGGGCGTTGAGTTGCACAATCAGGTCCAGGGGGACTCTATTTTATATAACTTAGTTCTTCAGTATTAGGTGAAACCTTTTTTATTCGGACTAACAATTTATGTCAAAGGACAAACTTTCGCGAGTTCTCTCTTCCTCAGGTCGGCAATACTGATAAACACAGGTTTCTATGGCTAAAACAGAGGTTTAGTAGCAGAAAAAAACAGAGCTTTAGATAAGGGTGGGTGAGAAATGGATGTTTGAAGAAATTGGAAGGGTAATAAATTGGTGACAAGTAACAGCATGGAGGGGGAAGGGGATGCTGTGGGGGAGTGAGGGGGGAGAAAGGTGTGGATAATAACATTGGCAGAGAGGCAGGCAGGATAATTACAAACAATTGTGATAGTGTGTGAGAAACCCCATATCCGCATTAAGTCCTCTTGTTTTGGTGTCACAGAGTCTTATCATTCTGAGTTCATGTTTTCCGTTCTTGGGTACGTTTAAACATTGCATTGAGGATTTTGATTTTTAAATCATTTATGGAATGATCTGGTTGTGAGAAATGATGTCCCACAGGTGAGCAGTATCTTCCTTCTTCGTGATGGAGAATAGAGTATCTGTGCATATTCATTCTGCCTTGTAGTTTTTGTCTGGTTTCCCCAATATAGCATCATTGGTCCTGGACTAACACAGTATGAGGGGGGGGGGGTAGTGTGTGTGTGTATGTGCGCGTGTGTGTGTGCGTGTGTGTATGTGCGTGTATGCAAACAACATGCAAATGAGCATACAGTAATATTTCCATTTGCTATATATATATATATATATATATATATACACACACACACACACACACACACACACACACACACACACACACACACACACACACACACACACACACACACACACACACACTTTATTTTTTTTTATTAAGAAACGTTCCTGTGTCGGTTTTTAGGAAAGCCAATTTATGTTAAATTTGGAGCAAAGCCCAATTGCAGGCTATATTTATATTTAATATATATTATAGATCAGTGACATGGCCACTCATGAAAGGGAACTGCCTGGGTGATCTGCAAATGAAGTTGAATATCAGAACTTGCTGGCACTCGGAGAACTTAGAAGATGAAGAAAATATATTGCAGAGAATCAGCGTTACTGTCCTAAACTAAATCGTGACTAAGGCTGAGTCCCCTGTGCCGCTGAGCGTGCTGCCCGCGCGGTGCTTGGCGAGGTTGTTTCTGGCTATTTCAACTTTTATGCACGGACGCTCACCCACGCTGACTTTGAACCGCGCTCCGCTTGCCTGTAACACCCCCGTGCAAGCGCTTGCAAAATAGCGCGGACCCCGTCGCTCATGCTTGGAGAGTTGGTGACGTCACCGCTCTCCAAGCATGAGCGCGGTCAGCGGCACGGAGGACTTAGCCTAAGGTCTCCCAGTTATGGACGACAATGTTGATAAATTGTCTTCATCATCTACAAAGTCCCTCGCGTGCCAGCGAGCCCTCCTCCTCCTCCTCCTTCTGGTACATAGACAGAATTTGTCACTTCTGGGCTCTCCGTGAATACATCTGCGGTTCTTCCCTGATGTGTTCAGTCTGCACCCTGGGACCTGCAATCAGAAACTTGGCTAATTTGTACCGACTCGCTTCATGGGCAGAAAGCCCGGCTAACAATGCCGTCCCCTGCGGTAGTAACGCGCTTCGCCTGCTCTGGGAGTGGACATTCCCACTGCAAGGTCCCACGCGGAACGTCTGCTCCCCTCACCGGCTGGAAGCAGAAGTGACAGACAGTCGCTGTAACCGTCGTGAGGTACATAACAGAGGAACAAACAGTTTATTTTGTACAAAACAGAGGCCTAGGCATTGACACTGGGCTATTAGTGACACTTAGAAAACAGTTCAGGATGCACATAATGTTTTCAGATCCAACACTTTTTTGTTTTTACATAAATAAAATATTTAAAAATACTTTAAAAATGCCTTTTTCCACTTCTTTTTTTTTTTTTATTTATCTCCATAAATATTTTTTTTTCTCATAAGGCTCAGTGTTACACTCTTTTTTAAAACACCCCCCCCCCCCCTTTACACAAAAAACTTTTACACTTGTTTGTTCTCGCCAAACAACCCATTATAAACAAAACAAAACCAAAAAAAAAAAAAAGACAAAAAAATTTGGAAACAGCAGCTCAAATAACAAACCTCTTTGTTCTTACTTTGAATAAACCCCAAGCATTGAAGTCCAGGTTTTTTTTTTTTGGCTTGGAACAAGAAGTAAATAGCATCTTGTTTCGCTTCCCGCTAAACTTCACAATGATTCGGATCCGCGGAGATTTTCCTGCGTTTCTTTTTGATCAAACAAAAAACAATTCTGATATCATGCAGAACTTACTGTAGCTAAGAGAGATTACAGGTTCCCTGAAATGTAGCTGCAAATAAAATATATCTGAGCATTTTATAGAACAGAAACGTGTGAAAAATAAAATGAAAAAAAAAAAAAAAAACTAAACAAATCACGAGCACAAGAATCAATAATACAGGGGATGTTCCCCATCCGGTAACAGAAAGAAAATTATTCCAATGTTCTCCTGTGTAATCCTCATATTTACAAAGGGTGCGGTGAATCCAAGGTGGGAGATGTTTCATTTTGAAGGGAGCTGTGATTTTGGGGGTATATACAGAGGTCAGCCATCTGAAGGTGCACCCACTCTTAGGACAGGACATTCAACCTCTTCTCAGCCAGAGGGGGCCTACAACACGAGCACTTCTTACTTTCTACGCACGCGGTGCCTCTGTCCTCCTCTCATTCTTTTATAGACATGACCTGTGCTGCCGAAACGTGGACATTGGCAATAGAAAGCAGAAAACCAGCATGGAGACAGCCAAGTAAGATGAGGGTCCTCGGACAATGCATCGTGGGTTTTTGTATGGGAGCCTTAAGCACGTCTGGATTCGGTTCGGAACAAGCACAGGGTACAGTATATTGACTAATTGTAAGAAAGCATACACGTGGGGATGAGCGTGAGACCTGCTTCTCATCCCTCAGCCCCTTCCCTTCTGCTGTCCTACTGTATGGCACATGTGTGTGAACATTGATTAAAAAAAAAATACAAGCTAGGGGATATGAAAAGGCTTCGGGATGCCCCTGCGGGCTTCGGGATGCCCCTGCAGGCTTCGGGATGCCCCTGCAGGCTTCGGGATGCCCCTGCAGGCCTCCGTGCCGCAGAGATTTAGCCTCAGATAATACCCCACACTCCCGACAGTCTGTCCATGTCTCCGGCAGCTCATCACTCCGCGGGGAGGGAGCAATGGAGCCAAAAGATTGCTGGGTGTGTTCAATAAGCATCATCGGCACTACGCCCGACACGCGAGAGGGCGCCAGGCGGCTTTGGCACAGACACAGCGAGTCTTTGGGTGGATTTGGGCCAGCACCCAGGCAGCCACAGGTGAGCAGACCCTACATGGGATGGGGTGACGCCTCATGGCACGTGAATTAATAAAGTGTTTCCATTGACCCGTGCAGGATTTTTGCTGCTATTAACAGTATGTAGAAACCTTCGCCTACTGCACGATGTGGCGTGCGTGCGTCCGCGCGCCTGTCTGCTGGGCGATGTGCGCAGGCTGAATGACGCGACTTCCATATCCTCCGCCATCCATGCAATAAAAACAAAAACTGTGTGTGTGTGTGATTTTATTGGCTGGGGAAGAACGCGTGACGCGGCTGGCGCTTGAAATTACAATTTCAGTTGTCTCCCTCAAGTGCAGCGGCGACAACGCCATACTTCGCCGCCGGGGGCCGTTTATAATTTAACGAAACATTAAAGAGTGACGCAAGTGCGCACGCACGTCGCGTAGCAGCCAGGGTGAGCGGGCCTGATGCTGTCCCACCGCCCCTCATGGAAAGCCGATGCTGACGCACTTAATGGCGCGTCACGCTCGTAGTAACATCACGTTTTGTGTGCGGAGCTGGGAGGTATTTTTTTGAGGCAGGTTGGGATAGCGCCTCCTGTAACATACCCCAAATCCCACATCACCACAAAAAAAAACCTTTTATAAGCAGTGTGGGGGCACCTCTCACAACATCCATTTCAGAGACAAAAGGACACATGGAAACAATAAACCGACCCAGATTTATAGAAGTAAATAAGTCGCACGCAGTGACATTTTTTACTTGAATAAATCGGGTGCATATTTTGTTTTGCATCAAATTTTGTCCCCGTTTTGCAGCCGGGAAACTTTAATAGTCACGGCTCCTAAATGGTGGAACCTGATGAACTCAAATCTTGTGTTTCTATTTTCTATTTGCTCTCCCAGGACGGTGACAAGAGTCAAACGATTGATCCAAGTAACGATCGCCTCCATACGCCTATTTGGTTAAATCAGATCATTTTCGTATCTTGCCACGTGGGCAGGTCCTGCTCTTTTTGTTTTAATTTTTATTTTTTGTGTTAAAAATCTGGATTTTCCTAATCTCTAGTGTCTGAAATTTACCAGGCTCCGGGGAGAGCTTCATTTTAACCTTATTTCAAACGCTTATATGTCATCAGCGTTAGAAAGGGGGAAAAGGACACGCTAAAAAAATGGAAACCAGCCCGGATTGTGGCTTTAAAGCCCAAAGTTACAATGTTTTAGGGATTCCTGCAGCTCAACGTGAACTGTGCTTAAGGATAGCACCAGGATTGGCTACAAATCTCCATACTAAAAGATTATAATATACAGTATATTGTCCTCGCGATAATGAACTTTTATCACCGGTGCACTTTATTCAGGCGTAAATCCATCACTAAAAAAGGGCGGAGCTGCTAAAAAATAAAAATAAAGTGCGATTTCTCAAAGCGGAGCCGGGCACAGGGAACGTAACCCCCCAGAGTGCGCGCGTACGCATTCTGTATGGCACAATCTTATTTTGGCACATTTACAGTAAGCGGGTGCTGCCAACTGCAGTCCTAGAGCCACCAACAGGTCAGGTTTTTAGGATATCCCTGCTTCAGCACAAGTGGCTCAATCAGTGGCCCAATCGAAGACTGCACCGCCTGTGCTGAAGCTGGGATATCCTGAAAACCTTTATAAACTACAACATACGCATATTGTTTTGATGCCGTGGCATGGCTGGACCGGCGATTTTATCAAAGCATGTGAAAACCAAATGGTCCGGTTTATTAGGAAAAGGTGCATTCCCTCTTACAAGTTTCTGCTAAAAAAACAACAACCCCCTTTGTGATTCATTCCCTCTTTGTTTTCGCTGGTGTTTCCTTTTTTTACTTCATTGCAGAGATCAAAGCTTCTTTTTATTTTATTATTCTGGTCCCTAAATTCATATATGAGGCGATGATAAAGTTTAACCAATGTATGCATTGCAGAGACATACAGGAAGTCAGAGTTCAACTCGTATCACGTTATATCTCAACCCTGAGCATTATTATTACTTTATAAATGGCCACCTCTGACTGCTCTGGGGAGACCTCCATTTTAACTTCCCGGACACTTAACATTCCAGCTGCGCATATCTCCTGAACAAAGCATCAGGTTTAAAAATAAAAAATAAACCATCCCTGAAAGAAGGTATTCTTTATACCAGGGGCGGACAACTACAGTTCTCAAGGGTCACCAACAGGCCAGGTTTTCAGGATATCCCTGCTTACGCACGGGTGGTGAAGCAGTGATATCCTGACCTGTTGGTGGCCCTTGAGGACTGGAGTTGGCCGCCCCTGCTTTAAAGTAACCATAAATATGCAAAAAGAGACCAGCGTGGCCTGTGCAAGCCATGGCAATCTATTCAAAGACACTTCATTTTGCCTTTTAAATCTCTCGTGCTCTTTTCTGTTTTCAACGGTTTAAATGTCTATTTCTCCGGATCCTGACTGCAAAACGTGGCCATAAAAACGCTACAATATTTGCGGGGAAAACCCATGCATTGCAGCCCGTGGGACTTTCTGAACCGTGTGCAGGATTTGTAACTGGAAGTATGCGATAAATACACCTTTTTTGTTTCTAACTAACTTAATCAAACAAATGGCTCGTAAACAGAATATTTATTTCCCGGCATAATGATAGAATATGATTTCTAAGAAGAAATGCAGATAAATAGCTGGGTGATTAATATTTTATAAAAACCTCGGCCTATCCGAATGGCTTTCTTACATTTTTTTAGATTGTGCTTTTCTGCATCAGACACAGTACTACTTTTTAATAGCACTTTGACAAATATTTGTCTGTATTTCATCATTTTGCGGTTTAAAAAAAAAAAAAATGCAACTATTCACCAGAGCTACCCTATATTTCAAGAAAACCTTCTCGCCCCCGACTCTCACTCCTGATAATATTTGAGTGTGGTTTATGGAGGAAAGACGACATCACAGAAGCAGCCATCTTTAACGTGGGGCACACAAAATGTATATGGTCATCTCGGTGTGACCTGAAGGACCAGCAGTGTGATCAGCGCAGCCTATTTTGTTGCCACTGGTAAGAGTGGATGCACCTTCAACCCTCATGGGTTAACTAAAACCACGTCGGTCTCCTGCTGGTCATTAGTGCGCGATCTGTACACCGCCAGTTCTAGAACACATGGCAGAAGGATCATTTAATGATCCAGTGATTTCCAACAGGGGGGTGCGGGAGGCGCCTCAGAGGGGTTCGTCCAAAGAAATCGGTACTGGCGTCTCCCAGGCAGTATGGCGGGGTCCTGAGCCCGTGGGGGGGACTGCGCACTTAGCATTACCCCAAAATGCACCTTAGGGTGAGGGGGGAAATCGCTGCCATTTGCAGCAGGTGCTTCCAAACTCGCTCCCCACAATGCCTTACATTCACAGCAGCAAAGCATTGTGGGGCGTGACTTTGGAAGCTCCCGCAGAGGGGGACAGCGATACCCCCAATGCTGCCTGCACACAGTGAGGGGCAGTTTGGGGGATTATTAAGCGTGTTCCCCACACGAGCTCAGGACACCACACTGTCCGGGATCGGTCACACAGGTCTGTTAGTGAGAGTCTGAGGAGTCAGCAATAAGATTGATTAATTAGGGGTTCACAGGACAAATATTTCTAGCTGGGGGAGCAGTGTAGAAAAGGCGGGGAACCTCTGATCTATGAGATGCGAGTGTGACCAGCTAGTGATGCGGTGTAGCAGGATAACAGGAGGATAGGGATAAATAATTCTTAGTCTGCAGTGTAACGGAAGAGAAATGCCTTGTGGAACCCATTTGGCATGCCTCTGTTTAATATACTATAATATACGGCCATTTACTGCACTTATTCCCGCACCTGCTGTCTCTGTGAGTCTCCCAACATACCACTTAGACTGTAAGCTCTGCGGGGCAGAGATTTCCTTTCTTAAAGCTGCAGTTCAGTCAATATCCTGCATGTGTGGTTTTTTTTTAATAAATCAGTTCTGTAGTAAGAAAAAATACTTTTAGCATTTTCTGTTTTTAAAAAAACAACTTTGAAAGACCAATTTTCTTGTATTCTATTTTAACAAGCATTTGCTAAGGCACTGCCCCTTCATGTCCTGTCACAAGCCCTGGCACACCCCTTTGTCAGCCCTGCCCTCCCTCTAGCACATGTCAGTGCACTAGTGCTCATGAATATTCATGAGCTTCCACTGACTGACAGAAGCAGATGAAAAACTTATCCCTTCACTAATGATGTCACCAAATTTCGCCGATCAATACATGGAGAACGAATTGACCTGCAGCTATACAGTTCTTTAGGTAATTAGAGATTGCCCACATGAAACTATTGAAGTAAAAAAATAAATAAAAATAAAAAAAAGACTAAACTGCAGCTTTAATGTCTGACTTTCTGGCACTTATTGTATTATAATTCCTTGTTCTGTATCGTCTTTGTAAAGATCTGAGTACACAGTGGGCGCGCTATAAATAAAGACATACATACACGAGGCCGTCCCTTTACCAAGGAAGACTGAAGCCTTCTTCAAATGAACGGAGCTTAAATATTGCCAAGTATGGGGAACACTGCTTCAGAGCATCGTAAAAACGGGCGAGAGAAAGAGGGCGTCCGCAAGCTTGGGAGGGAGAGTGCGATAGAGGAAGAATAAGAGAGGGCGATAGGGGCAAAGGGAGGGAGGAGAGGAATATTAAGGTAATTTCCAGATGTGGGGAGTGTGGGTTAAGTGAATTGATATGTTATATGTGTGGAAGGGATGGCAGATATTTACACCTGAGGCCAGGAGCCGAGCGTGGCTGACAGTGTGTACGGCTCTGTGCTGCACCTCCCTCTCTGCACGGTACATGTAATGCCGAAGGGATTTCACACTACAGAAATTATTGCCACTGTGATAAGAAAAGTTTCCTTCAGTAGTGTGGCCGGGTCATACTGCCCACCAGTGGCGGTGGGCATAACCTGCACGTCTCCGCTCCAGAAATCAGGCTGCAGCGTATGGGGATTCCCTCATACGGGGTTGTGGGGCTATTCTGCAGCGGACTTCACTAGTCTGTTAGTAAGACGGGATAAAAGAAAAGCGATTTTTGCTGGTTTCCTAACAACCCCATACAGGGAGGGGGGGGGAGAGGGGGGAGAAAATAAAACCAGAAGAGGAAGAGCACACCCCAGAATAAAGATTTAACAATCCCTGTTTACGTCCTCTCCTCCCTAATCCCACAACATCTACGAAACAGAGAAAGCAATAGAAATACTATACAGTACAGCACCGTGTACTACAGAGCGCGCAGTACAGCACCGTGTACTACAGAGCGCGCAGTACAGCACCGTGTACTACAGAGCGCGCAGCTCAGCAGTCCGCAGGCCAGCGGGTGAGTGTAATGTTTCTGTAGAGCCTGCGTTGTGTTACCCTCTGCACTAACACACACACAGAAACACACACAAGAAGAGAGCAGGTAGAAAATACACAAGCAGATAAAGGTGCAGTCCCGCGGCTCCGTTTCCAAATCTGCGCATCCTTTCTTTTTTTAGCTGATCTAACCTTAAAACGAGCTTTTCCCGCGCTTCACTCCGCGGCATTTCCCTTTCGGTTTTTGTGCAGCAGAACTCTGCTTGTAAATTCGACCGCTTTAAAAATGGCTGCCGGTTTTTGGACGCTCAAGTGAAGTGAGACAAAGGCGGCTGATGTGGTTAACCCGGCCAGTGCCGGAGGGACTTGCGATGCGTTGAAAGCCTCACGTGTGCTGCGGGTGTTGAGAACGTGTGATTTCTACGGAGAACGGGGAAATAAAACGCCTCGCCTCATCCCACTGGGATAAGTTGTTTTTTCTTTTCTTCCCTTTTTCTTTTTTTTCGAGGGGCTGCTCCTTTAACCAAAATGTGCAACTTTGCTGAAACCGGTCAATTAAAACCCAAAAACGGAACTGTTGGCGGTCACTGCCACGGACAGCGAGGGGAGTCCCGTAGAGACGCCACGTGTCATCTACGTGGCCACGAAATGAACTCTACAGCGAGAGAGAAAGTGAGAGCGAGTCCGGCGGCGCCTCCCCAAGCCGAGGCGTTCCTGATGTACGACGAAAAAAGAAAGAAAAAAAAAAAAAGAAATCTTTTTAAGGAAAAAAAATGTTTTTTATGTTCATTTTCCTGTCTTTTTTTTGTTTTGGTCCTTTCGTAGTTTAGTTGGCAACAGTGCTTCTCCGAAAAAAGGTCCATCTATAAATATAATTTCTTTTTTTTATTTGAATTCTCCTTGCTCAATATATATATATCTATATCTCTGTATTATTTTTTGAACGGCGTTAACCTGCTGAAGTTTTGCCAGAACGGCGACTGACTTCTCCTGGGTTCAGTGAACTCGAAAACCTGTGGTTGGGATATGCCATCAGTCACCATATACTGTCCTTGGATGGTTCCCGGCTCCTGTGGGGGAGGGTACGCAGGAGGGATCGCCCGGCAGCTCACGCCCGCTGCGGAGAAAAAAAAACACACACAAGGACCAATCAGAAACCCAGCTGCCAACGCTCATATTGCCCTAAGAAAAACGAGGTGGAGGCGCAGAGTATTAACCCTTTGGAGTGGCTCGGACACTCGTGACCATGCAAAGCCATCGTGTGATCGCTCCGTGGCAGGGAGCAGGGGACGTGGCATCCCACAGAAGAGCAGGACGTAATCGCCCATAGAAAACTGAGCAGTAAGATTATGACATAGCTCGGGGGGCAACTCCAGTCCTCAAGGGCCACCAACAGGTCAGGTTTCCAGGAAATCCCTGCTTCAGCACAAGTGGCTGCCACTGATTGAGCCACCTGAACAAAAAAAGCTTCTGGAGATACAGACCTCCGCAGTAGCCGCTCCAGCTGAGCAAGCTGGGCTTTAAAGTTTAAAGCTCCCGCGTCACGCAGGGCAATAGGAAGCCGCACCGATGACATCACGGCTTCCTATTGGCCCGCGGGAACTTTGAACAGCGGCCATTACGTGAGCCCCAGCTATCGAGCGTAGTGGCTACCAGCACTTACTACGGTGGTAAGTATCTTCGGAAGCTGGGGGTCTCCAGAACTGAAATGAGTGCGGTTCTGCTACAGAGACCCCCTGATTCAATCAAGGGGGAGGGGAATGAGCTTGAATATATACACACAGACACACTAACGCACAAAAACAAAGGCACATTTACACAAACACACAATAATGATTCACTTATACACATTTTATGAATTATATAGTCTTATTTATTCCTGTGGTGGTGGTTTGATTTTCTGATGTTGATTTTAAACATCATAATACGAATCCATCAGCGGAGGATACGATTCCGATAAATGAAATAAGTGCAAAGATGCAAGATCTCGTTACATTTCATAGTATTAAACTAATAAATAAGACTATATCATTCATAAAATGTGTATGAATGTAAAATTATTTGAATGTATTATGCGTAATACATGGGTAAATATACATTTAATAATAGATAAGTGAAGAATATATATATACACTAAATTGGAAGACCTTGATAAATAAAAAGTAACCAATAATAACAACCAGGAAAGTGCATGTGAAACCCCAATAACTGTATAGAAATATAGAATATGGGTTTGAACGTAATTGTATATGTATTCCATCCCGGGAATGATTTCCCAGCTAACACCGATATACTTTGTATACTAGGCTAATTACTATACTAGTTTCTATACTAGGTTGGTTGATGTCTTTTCTGTATTAAGCTCTGATTAATTGATTGAGTAATTGATTGCCCGGTGAGAGTCCTTCTTTGCAACGCTACCTCGTGATGAAGCACGGAGAACGGGCGAAACGCGTCGAGGTATTGTTGCCAGCTGTAGTGTATCTCACGTCATCGCGTTGTGCGTCAGCTCATTCGTGCGTGACGCGGTCTGAGCGCATTTGATCTTTTTCAGTTGTCAGTTGCGGGTACACGTTGTGTGTGTTTTAATTCTATTTACTGGATATTCCGCTTCTGTGTGCTGTGTCTTCCTGTTTTACATGTGTATATATGTATATACTGTACGTATATATCCTGAGGCTAGACCCTAAACGGCCATTTAATGGTGGGGTTCCTGCCTTAACCAATAAGAAAAACACTTTCCACCACACATTTGGGGCATTCTCTTCCGAACCTGCCCCGTGCCTGCTTTTCCCAGGAGGAAATTAATGTTTTATTTGATACAAGCAGTGCTGCCAAGCTCCTCGCTCTGGAACATGTGTGCGCCATATGCCTCCTGTTCTTATACGGGAGCAGCTGCCCGAGCATTCCCCCTGAATACAGATTGCAGGCTGTTTGAGTGCCCGTGAATACATCAAGAAGGTGAAAATAAGAAGTACGCCAGCTTATCCGGCTCTAGCCTGGATTCCAGGCAGCCACCCCCAAAAACAACCGTTTGTAAACTAATTAACAATCTCATTGGTTTCTTTATATAAATCTAACCAGGCTAAAAGCATATATATCGCTGCTAATGCTAAATCGCTGTAAATTCACTACAAATTGGGTTTCCCCTGTCTCTGAATGGGGAACTGTTTGTTAATCAGCAGGTGATTCTGTAACCTTAGCCCACGTTGTCCTAATCAGAGAGCCAATAAAGAGAAGGGGAGCAGGAGATAAGGGGGGCTCTGCCTGTGAAAGCCCTTGTTGAACATCAGACAAAAGGGAGCAGCGAGGAAATCAAAACCTCTCCCAAGTCTCAGCTCACGGTAACGTGTAACGGTAACTCAGCTCACGGTAACGTGTAACGGTAACTCAGCTCACGGTAACGTGTAACGGTAACTCAGCTCACGGTAACGTGTAACGGTAACTCAGCTCACGGTAACGTGTAACGGTAACTCAGCTCACGGTAACGTGTAACGGTAACTCAGCTCACAGTAACGTGTAACGGTAACTCAGCTCACGGTAACGTGTAACGGTAACTCAGCTCACAGTAACGTGTAACGGTAACTCAGCTCACAGTAACGTGTAACGGTAACGCAGCTCACGGAAACGGGTAACGGTAACCCAGCTCACGGTAACGGGTAACGGTAACTCAGCTCACGGTAACGTGTAACGGTAACTCAGCTCACGGTAACGGTAACTCAGCTCACGGTAACGGGTAACGGTTACTCAGCTCACGGTAACGTGTAACGGTAACTCAGCTCACGGTAACGTGTAACGGTAACGCAGCTCACGGTAACGTGTAACGGTAACTCAGCTCACGGTAACGTGTAACTCAGCTCACGGTAACGTGTAACGCAGCTCACGGTAACGTGTAACGGTAACGCAGCTCACGGTAACGTGTAATGGTAACTCAGCTCACGGTAACGGGTAACGGTAACTCACCTCACGGTAACGGGTAACGGTAACTCAGCTCACGGTAACTCAGCTCACGGTAACGTGTAACGGTAACTCAGCTCACGGTAACGTGTAACGGTAACTCAGCTCACGGTAACGTGTAACGGTAACTCAGCTCACGGTAACGTGTAACGGTAACTCAGCTCACGGTAACGGGTAACGGTAACTCAGCTCACGGTAACGGGTAACGGTAACGCAGCTCACGGTAACGGGTAACGGTTACTCAGCTCACGGTAACGGGTAACGGTAACCCAGCTCACGGTAACGGGTAACGGTAACTCAGCTCACGGTAACGTGTAACGGTAACTCAGCTCACGGTAACGGGTAACGGTAACTCAGCTCACGGTAACGTGTAACGGTAACGCAGCTCACGGTAACGTGTAACGGTAACTCAGCTCACGGTAACTCAGCTCACGGTAACGTGTAACGGTAACTCAGCTCACGGTAACGTGTAACGGTAACTCAGCTCACGGTAACGTGTAACGGTAACTCAGCTCACGGTAACGGGTAACGGTAACTCAGCTCACGGTAACGGGTAACGGTAACTCAGCTCACGGTAACGGGTAACGGTTACTCAGCTCACGGTAACGTGTAACGGTAACTCAGCTCACGGTAACTCAGCTCACGGTAACTCAGCTCACGGTAACGTGTAACTCAGCTCACGGTAACATGTAACGGTAACTCAGCTCACGGTAACTCAGCTCACGGTAACGTGTAACGGTAACTCAGCTCACGGTAACGTGTAACTCAGCTCACGGTAACATGTAACGGTAACTCAGCTCACGGTAACTCAGCTCAGGGTAACGTGTAACGGTAACTCAGCTCACGGTAACGTGTAACGGTAACTCCGCTCACGGTAACGGGTAACGGTAACTCAGCTCACGGTAACGTGTAACGGTAACTCAGCTCACGGTAACTCAGCTCACGGTAACGTGTAACGGTAACTCAGCTCACGGTAACTCAGCTCACGGTAACGTGTAACGGTAACTCAGCTCACGGTAACGGGAGAACGGGCGAAACGCGTCGAGGTATTGTTGCCAGCTGTAGTGTATCTCACGTCATCTCGTTGTGCGTCATCTCATTCGTGCGTGACACGCCGTGACGCGGTCTGAGCGCATTTGATCTTTTTCAGTTGTCAGTTGCGGGTGTGTGTTTTAATTCTATTTACTGGATATTCCGCTTCTGTGTGCTGTGTCTTCCTGTTTTACATGTGTATATATGTATATACTGTACGTATATATCCTGAGGCTAGACCCTAAACGGCCATTTAATGGTGGGGTTCCTGCCTTAACCAATAAGAAAAACACTTTCCACCACACATTTGGGGCATTCTCTTCCGAACCTGCCCCGTGCCTGCTTTTCCCAGGAGGAAATGAATGTTTTATTTGATACAAGCAGTGCTGCCAAGCTCCTCGCTCTGGAACATGTGTGTGCCATATGCCTCCTGTTCTTATACGGGAGCAGCTGCCCGAGCATTCCCCCTGAATACAGATTGCAGGCTGTTTGAGTGCCCGTGAATACATCAAGAAGGTGAAAATAAGAAGTACGCCAGCTTATCCGGCTCTAGCCTGGATTCCAGGCAGCCACCCCCAAAAACAACCGTTTGTAAACTAATTAACAATCTCATTGGTTTCTTTATATAAATCTAACCAGGCTAAAAGCATATATATCGCTGCTAATGCTAAATCGCTGTAAATTCACTACAAATTGGGTTTCCCCTGTCTCTGAATGGGGAACTGTTTGTTAATCAGCAGGTGATTCTGTAACCTTAGCCCACACTGTCCTTATCAGAGAGCCAATAAAGAGAAGGGGGGCAGGAGATAAGGGGGGCTCTGCCTGTGCAAGCCCTTGTTGAACATCAGACAAAAGGGAGCAGCGAGGAAATCAAAACCTCTCCCAAGTCTCAGCTCACGGTAACGTGTAACGGTAACTCAGCTCACGGTAACGGGTAACGGTAACGCAGCTCACGGTAACGGGTAACGGTAACTCAGCTCACGGTAACGGGTAACGGTAACTCAGCTCACGGTAACGTGTAACGGTAACTCAGCTCACGGTAACGTGTAACGGTAACTCAGCTCACGGTAACGTGTAACGGTAACTCAGCTCACAGTAACGTGTAACGGTAACTCAGCTCACGGTAACGGGTAACGGTAACGCAGCTCACGGTAACGTGTAACGGTAACTCAGCTCACAGTAACGTGTAACGGTAACTCAGCTCACGGTAACGTGTAACGGTAACTCAGCTCACAGTAACGTGTAACGGTAACTCAGCTCACAGTAACGTGTAACGGTAACGCAGCTCACGGAAACGGGTAACGGTAACCCAGCTCACGGTAACGGGTAACGGTAACTCAGCTCACGGTAACGTGTAACGGTAACTCAGCTCACGGTAACGGTAACTCAGCTCACGGTAACGGGTAACGGTTACTCAGCTCACGGTAACGTGTAACGGTAACTCAGCTCACGGTAACGTGTAACGGTAACGCAGCTCACGGTAACGTGTAACGGTAACTCAGCTCACGGTAACGTGTAACGCAGCTCACGGTAACGTGTAACGGTAACGCAGCTCACGGTAACGTGTAATGGTAACTCAGCTCACGGTAACGGGTAACGGTAACTCACCTCACGGTAACGGGTAACGGTAACTCAGCTCACGGTAACTCAGCTCACGGTAACGTGTAACGGTAACTCAGCTCACGGTAACGTGTAACGGTAACTCAGCTCACGGTAACGTGTAACGGTAACTCAGCTCACGGTAACGTGTAACGGTAACTCAGCTCACGGTAACGTGTAACGGTAACTCAGCTCACGGTAACGGGTAACGGTAACTCAGCTCACGGTAACGGGTAACGGTAACGCAGCTCACGGTAACGGGTAACGGTTACTCAGCTCACGGTAACGGGTAACGGTAACCCAGCTCACGGTAACGGGTAACGGTAACTCAGCTCACGGTAACGTGTAACGGTAACTCAGCTCACGGTAACGGGTAACGGTAACTCAGCTCACGGTAACGGGTAACGGTTACTCAGCTCACGGTAACGTGTAACGGTAACTCAGCTCACGGTAACGTGTAACGCAGCTCACGGTAACGTGTAACGGTTACGCAGCTCACGGTAACGTGTAACGGTAACTCAGCTCACGGTAACTCAGCTCACGGTAACGTGTAACGGTAACTCAGCTCACGGTAACGTGTAACGGTAACTCAGCTCACGGTAACGTGTAACGGTAACTCAGCTCACGGTAACGGGTAACGGTAACTCAGCTCACGGTAACGGGTAACGGTAACTCAGCTCACGGTAACGGGTAACGGTTACTCAGCTCACGGTAACGTGTAACGGTAACTCAGCTCACGGTAACTCAGCTCACGGTAACTCAGCTCACGGTAACGTGTAACTCAGCTCACGGTAACATGTAACGGTAACTCAGCTCACGGTAACTCAGCTCACGGTAACGTGTAACGGTAACTCAGCTCACGGTAACGTGTAACTCAGCTCACGGTAACATGTAACGGTAACTCAGCTCACGGTAACTCAGCTCAGGGTAACGTGTAACGGTAACTCAGCTCACGGTAACGTGTAACGGTAACTCCGCTCACGGTAACGGGTAACGGTAACTCAGCTCACGGTAACGTGTAACGGTAACTCAGCTCACGGTAACTCAGCTCACGGTAACGGGTAACGCTAACTCAGCTCACGGTAACGTGTAACTCAGCTCACGGTAACATGTAACGGTAACTCAGCTCACGGTAACTCAGCTCACGGTAACGTGTAACGGTAACTCAGCTCACGGTAACGTGTAACTCAGCTCACGGTAACATGTAACGGTAACTCAGCTCACGGTAACTCAGCTCACGGTAACGTGTAACGGTAACTCAGCTCACGGTAACTCAGCTCACGGTAACGTGTAACGGTAACTCAGCTCACGGTAACTCAGCTCACGGTAACTCAGCTCACGGTAACATGTAACGGTAACTCAGCTCACGGTAACTCAGCTCACGGTAACGTGTAACGGTAACTCAGCTCACGGTAACGTGTAACTCAGCTCACGGTAACATGTAACGGTAACTCAGCTCACGGTAACTCAGCTCACGGTAACGTGTAACGGTAACTCAGCTCACGGTAACGTGTAACGGTAACTCAGCTCACGGTAACGGGTAACGCAGCTCACGGTAACGTGTAACGGTAACTCAGCTCACGGTGTTTACAAAGGAACGTAAAAAAATTACTTTCAAATACTTCTACTTGTAGGTATCAGATTTTGTTAAAAGTACATCAATCACCCGGATGTCACCGGCATTAATATACTTTGCCCCTAGGAGACACTGGCCCTTTAGGCTGCGCTTATAGTGCCGGCGACGCGACGTCGTGGCGAAACACATGTATTGCCGCCGTCGCGTGCGCTTATAGTAGAAGCGACGGCTTGGTGGCGATCGCTGGAAGTCAAGTCAATTTGATGTTTCCAGCGACCGCAGCGTGACGTCGCCGGCGCCATTACCGTACCATTGACCCAGGGGTTCCCAACTCCAGCCTTCAAGTCCCCTATTCCCCCCCCCCCCCCCAACAGGTCAGGTTTTAAGGATATCTCAGGTGGCTCAATCAGTCCCTGCTTCAGCACAGCTGACAGTCTTCGACTGAGCCTCTGATTGAGCCACCTGTTCCGAAGCAGGGATATCCTTAAAACCTGACCTGTTTGGGGGCTGTGGGGGGGGGTTGGAAGAACCCCTGCATGAAGCCCCTCTCTGACAGAGGCAGCAATGCAATGAATGTTTATTGGGAGGGGGAATTCGTGAGCTCTGTATGATGCACTAATCCGGATAAATAACATCTTGCAATGACGACATTGTCACCGTCCCTGCTGGGTTACTGCCATTTATTTCCATGTGCTACTTAAAGCCAGTCACGGGGGCTGTCCCCAGGTCTCCCGCACGTGCACAGATCTGCTGGCTCAGCCCGGTAACCTGTTTGCTGCCAGAGACATTTCCTGGCAGCCCTTGTGCCTCCCGTGTATTATTTCTGTGCATCCATGGAACTGGGATTCCGTGCAGGATTCCTCCTCGCCGCCCGGTACCTGCTCCGTATGGACCGGTTACAGGCTCCTTTCTAGACCTGACGTATTCACTCTTTGATGGTTTGTCGTGTTCGGGCAGTATCTGCGCTGCCAATGTTAGCAATCTGAATCCATCCGGCGTAACACAATGTGGTAAATATTCTCTTTTGTAACTGTGCATAGAGAGGTTTTGCCCGCATTATCCCAGATATATTCCCAGTCCTCTCGCGTTATTTCTGTGTGGAAATCCAAAGCCCACTGGTCCATATATTTATGGGCCGGGTTATCCTTTTGGGGGATTAAACCTTGGTACAGGGATGAGATCAGATCTTTTTGATATTTTTTTTTGTTTTGCATAAATCTTCAAATCGGGTATATTTAGGGAATTCCTCCCCCAAAGAACCCCCGGCGCACAAAATGTCGGACCTGCATATATTTAAACACCTCCGTCCGATGTAATCCAGATTTTCTCATCAATTCCTCAAACGACATCAACTTATCTTTTTCTAATACATCTACCACCTCTAGACTCACTCTATGTCTCCAGGTTTCAAAGTCCCGACCCTGAAACCCCATCAAAAACCCCTGGATTACCGAACAGGGGCGGAACTCTAGATGGAGTTGATATGAACTTGTATTTCTTTTTTGCTGACTGCCAGATTTTCAGAGTAAACCCGAGTACCGTCGGCTCAGGCGGTCTCCCGAGCCCAGTCCTGGAGCTGGACCACAGCAGAGTAGGCAGGAATAATACGGTTTTGGATTTCTTTTATATTTGTATGTGGGACAGATATAGGTAATGTTTGGAAGTAATATGGAAGTCTGGGGAGAAATTTCATCTTAACCGCGGCTATACGCCCTATCCAGGAGATATAGTGAGACTTGTAGATCCTTTCTAATCTCAGAAAAAAGGTCGGGATAGTTATATTTATATAATGAGTTATAGACACTATTAAGGTATATCCCCAAATACTTCCCCACATTAACTTTATACCTAGACAATTCCCCAAACCTCTACAGAGCGGATTGTAAATTCGGGAGAGATGTCAATGGGTTAGATTTAGTAAGGATAATATCATCCGCAAAAAGTGATAATTTGTAGCCCTCATCTTTTCTATTAATCCCTTGTATATTTGGGAAAGCTCTGATTGTTGCCGCAAGGGGTTCAATTGTCAAGGCAAAAAGAAGTGGAGAGAGGGGGCACACCTGTCTAGTCCCATTCTTCATTGTTATCAGATTCCATCCCCCCAGTGATCTTCAAAGTGGCTGTCGGCATCTGGCTTAGGCCCGGACCCATTGTAAAAAACAAACAAAAAAACCACAGAAAATCCAAATGCCTCCAATGTCTCATCTAAAAAATCCCATTTTATCCTATCAAACACCTTCTCCGCATCCAGGCTCAACAACACTGCTTACGTCTTAGATTTATGTATCTGATCGATCACATGAATAATTTTCCTTGTGTTATCCGACGCCTGGCGCTCGCTCACAAAACCCACCTGGTCATAGTGGATTCATCCAGGGAGTATTGGGTCCAAATAATGTGAAAATTGTGAACTAAAGACTTTAATGGTTGTAGGATACAAATGGGGATAAAAAATGAAGGGAAGGGATATAGAGTAAGATGAGTGTAACCAGCCACTCATCCCAGATTTGTGGCCAGACCCTACGTGGCCTTGGCGGCATATGGCCCTACTGGGGGCGACCCGACGTCGGGCATGCAGGGCCCCATCCTGCACCCCCCGCCTCTATCTGCTCTCCCTCCCCTGATCGCACCTTCACCACGGCCCACTTAGAATATAAAATGGCCAATAAGACATATTAATCCCTGACACCCGTGGGACAGATAAACATAGGAAACTTTTTCATTTAAAGAGAGCGCGGAGAGAGAGAGAGAGCGCGGAGAGAGAGAGAGCGCGCGAAGAGAGAGCGCGCGAAGAGAGAGAGAGTGTGTGTGGAGAGAGAGAGCGCGCGCGAAGAGAGAGAGCGCGCGCGAAGAGAGAGAGAGCGTGCGGAGAGAGAGAGTGCGGAGAGAGAGAGAGAGAGAGCGCGCGCACGAAGAGAGAGAGAGCGCGAAGAGAGAGAGCGAGCGAAGAGAGAGAGCGCACGAAGAGAGAGAGAGTGTGTGGAGAGAGAGAGCGCGCGGAGAGAGCGCGTGAAGAGAGCGGAGAGAGCGCGTGGAGAGAGAGAGAGCGCGGAGAGAGAGAGAGCGCAGTGAGAGAGAGAGCGCGGAGAGAGAGAGCACGGATAGAGAGAGAGAGAGAGAGAGAGCACAGAGCGAGAGAGAGAGCACAGAGCGAGAGAGAGCGCGGAGCGAGAGAACGGAGAGAGAGCGCGGAGAGAGAGAGAGAGCGCGGAGAGAGAGAGAGAGAGCGCGGAGAGAGAGAGAGAGAGAGAGAGAGCGCGGAGAGAGAGAGAGAGAGAGCGCGGAGAGAGAGAGAGCGCGCGGAGAGAGAGAGAGCGCGCGGAGAGAGAGAGAGAGCGCGGAGAGAGAGAGAGCGCGGAGAGAGAGAGAGAGCGCGGAGAGAGAGAGAGAGCGCGGAGAGAGAGAGAGAGCGCGGAGAGAGAGAGAGAGCGCGGAGAGAGAGAGAGAGCGCGGAGAGAGAGAGAGAGCGCGGAGAGAGAGAGAGAGCGCGGAGAGAGAGAGAGAGCGCGGAGAGAGAGAGAGAGCGCGGAGAGAGAGAGAGAGCGCGGAGAGAGAGAGAGAGAGCGCGGAGAGAGAGTGAGAGAGCGCGGAGAGAGAGAGAGAGCGCGGAGAGAGAGAGAGAGCGCGGAGAGAGAGAGAGAGCGCGGAGAGAGAGAGAGAGCGCGGAGAGAGAGAGAGAGCGCGGAGAGAGAGAGAGAGCGCGGAGAGAGAGAGAGAGCGCGGAGAGAGAGAGAGAGCGCGGAGAGAGAGAGAGCGCGGAGAGCGCGGAGAGAGAGCCGATCGATGCTCTGTGTCTCGTACATAACATGCCTCCTTCCCAAAGATTATAGCTGCACTCCGGAGACCGGGAAGAATCCATCGCTGGAGGACTTTCCCCGCAGATCCCGTGTGTGTAATAACATTACCAGGAACGCTCACAGTCAGCCGCCGTAAAAACGTCCGCCTCTCCCTTCTGCCACGTGCTGAGGATGTGTCATTACTCAGCCGCTACTCATACCCGCGTTAACTCTTTCACCCACCGTCTGTGCCACGATACCGCTAAATGCTGCATTCACGGGGAATAATAACACTGGAAGCCTCCGGTCCCAGAGAGAGCAGCAATACGTTCCCGCAGTTAATCTGATAAAAGGGCTTACTAACAGCTGGCTAAACCGCACCGGTCAGACCGCGTTCTAGCACCGCTTCCCGATACGTTGCAGCTCTGGAAATAATGACACGGACACTGAAGCCGGGGAGTTCAAATCCTGGTGTCAGCTCCTTGGGGAAGTCACTTAGTCTCCCAGTGCCACAATTAGATTGTAAGCTCCACGGGGCAGGTACTCATTGTACCTGCAAAGTCCGATGTACAGCGCTGTCTGCACTATATGACAAAATATTGAATTATTACTATTTATTTATATTAACGACTATTACTATATTACGATTAATTACTAATTAATACTATTATTAGTATTAATATATAGAGGAAATGTGACTTATCAAGACCTATACATACAGCTCCTTTTATAATACACACGCACACCATGTCCTCTCAAAGTAAAGATCTTACACATGGACTTATAAAGGGCACGTCTTGCTTTGCCCCTTTGCCAGTAAGTGGTTACAGCGGCTATCCCCCCTACTCTTGGCGTTTCCCATATTGATCTCTGGGGCCGACCTGCAGTTATTGGCTGTGGCGGACCTCCGGTTCCGAGATAGATACTGACCCGTTTAGTTGCTTGTGTATTCCCTCCATTTAGGGAAATCAAAATGACAACCACGTCTCGCGCGTCCTTCAGGTCGTTATAAATGCGCGGACTGACGTCACAGCTTTGTTTTCGACCACCACGGTGGCCATCTTTAAATGTCCAGGAAGGGCACCAGTAACTAAATGGCAACGTTCTCAGGAGGCCGCGGTGCATCTTATGGCGCTTATTCTGCCATCTTATCAGCTGGGTCCGAACCTATAGAACGGGGGCGGCCAACTCCAGTCCCCAAGGGCCACCAACAGGCCACGTATTATGGATATCCCTGCTTCAGCACGGGTGGCTCAGTCATTCTGTCACCTGTTGGTGGCCCTTGAGGACGGGAGTTGGCCGCCTCTGCTATAGAAGAACGTGCGCACTTTGATTTCTAGCCGCCTGGGCGTAGTACTCGGCAGTAATCTAGCGGTACCTTTTTGCTTGCTGACCTTCCGCACAGTCATCGCCGCTTGCCTCTTCTGGTATTCTGATATTTCAAATCCTGAGAGAAGAGTTAAAGACAAAGATTAGAGCCCCTGGTACATCTTCAACGTGCCACAAAAGCCACCTCCCAGTGCTGGGGAAGATATCCGCTCCATTCCAATGAACAGGACACAGGGGCAGATTTTCTAAGCAGTGTTACCCCATGAGACACCTTACAGCCTGTGCACATGAATAGGCCGTATTTACCAAGCTGTCTTATGCAATACTACAGGCTATTAAATGTGGTCCTAAATCCTCCTCAGCACAGGGAACACATACTCGCAGTGTATTCAATATGGGAGGATGTTTTGGCCAAAGAGCTGAAAGTCGCCTTCTGTCTGAAGCTGTTATTTACATAGCAGATGAGGTTGAAAAAAAGACATATGTCCATCAAGTTCAACCCATGCTAAATTTAAATGACCGATACTTTATCCTATATTTATACTTACAGGATATTGATCCAGAGGACGGCAAACAAAAAAACCCCAGAGTCACATCATCCAATGATATCTCATAAGGGGAAAAATAAATTCCTTCCTGACTGCAAGAATTGGCAAATCGGATTACTCCCTGGATCAACATCCTTCCCATGTATACTTATTTGGTATATCCCTTTCCTTTCTAAGAAGACGTCCAACCTTTTTTTGAACAAATCTATTGTATCTGCCACCACAGTCTCCATGGGTAATGAATTCCACACTGTAACTGCCCATACTGTAAAAAACCCTTTCCTTTGTTGCTGGTGAAATCTCCTTTCCTCCAACCTTAAGGGATGACCCCAAATCCTTTGTACTGCCCTTGGGATGAATAGTTCTTTTGAAAGCTCGTTGCACTGTCCCCGGATATATTTGTGTATAATTATCATAACCCCTTTTAGATGCCTCTTTTCTAATGTAAATAAACAAGTGGTTAAGCGATGCGAGCCTAGGGAGGAAGCTTAAGTCAATGGGGAGTTTAGTTTGCTTCGACTGATAAAGAATATGCCCTCTAGTCTCTTGTGTAAGGAGCCTGGAGCCATGTTCTCTGTTGTGAAGCCCCCTATGCCTTCTAAGGAAGCTTGAGTCCTTATTAATTTAAATGTGGGTTAAATCCTCCCTGGCAAGGAGAAGACTACCTCAGATCATAGTGAATAGGGGCATGAGCTTTCTATCCCGTCTTTAGCTATATATCTCACCGATCTTCTCATCTTCCAGGACCATCTTCCTCTCCTCTCGGAAAGCACGCAGCCACCTCAGCTTCTCCTCCAGCTTCTTGGCAAAGTAGAGGTGCATCTCCTCTGTCTCCTTGTTGTGCAGTTTGAAGGCATTCTTCATGCTCACGTTAAAGTCCTCGTCCCGCCCATCATCCACCTCCATCACCTCGTACCTATCCATGTCCATGCGGCCCTTGTAGTACAGGATGTCCCTTCGGATCAGGTCCTGCGGGGAGAAGAGAAAGATGGTTATTGTTGGGGGAATGGAAGGAATTAAAGCTGCCTTCCCCTCTCCTTGTTTAACCAAGGAAAGACGGCAACTGCACACTACTATGAAAAACAAACCAACCATATAACATTAAATCAAAGGTACATTATGTATGAAAAAGACCAACAATTCTGATTGTCAATGGGAACCCTGATAATGGATCCAGTGAGGGTCCCAAACGATGGTCTTCCATTGTATAACTTTTCTTTAATGCTATTTTCTTTTTCTTTAATGTTCCTTTGAGTATTTAGCACTTGGGAGAGCGTATTCTTGTAGGACCTACAAAGATAAGCCCGTAAGACATCGAATCCCTCTTAAACCAACAATTATACCTTGTTAAACTACATAGATAATACATTTTTCTTGCTGCAGACCTCATTTTCCCACGTTTCTTTTATATGAGCGTCTCATTACAAAAAAAAACAGATGTTGAGAAACAATAGTTTAGGTCTGAAGCTTTTGAACATGGTAACACCAGGTACAACACACGGGGGGTTCCCCTACTTCAAAAACGAGTACCCTTACAACGGATCCATTCTTCTTACTCATCATCCAAACTGGTAAAACATAGCGAGTCGCTTCACGGACTCCCCAAACTTTACTCCACAGGATCTATGAAGACGTGTAAGAATACAGCCTGGTATCTGCTTCCAGAAAGCGTGACTTCCCCTCTGCAGGAGGGGCAGCTGCCTACGCAGTCCATGCTCTGGGCGATGCTCATATCCGAGTCACGAGAACTGAGCTGGTGCAGAGCCAGTGAGCAGCTAAACCAGAGGAGGCCACTCGGGTAGGAGCTGATCATTACGCCAGAGCTTGATGATGCCCACGGCTGCAGCTGAATGCCACTTCCCACAGGGCTATATACACAGTAGTTGCTAAGAATGAGTAGAACAGGCCAGAGATGCCAAGTATAAGGGGAACAGCCCATACTGTCCAGGAAACGCTGAGAAACTGGAAGGAGGAAAATCCTCACTGCTGGAGGTGGTCAGGGAAGCGTAAGCTGCAATGATTTGGACCAAACCCAAGAGGATGCAAATAGGCCATCTGGAGGAGAGACTTGCTGCATCGCACTCTGCTGGGGATGATGCAGAAGGGTGGTGAGATAGAAAGGTGGCTAAGTTATAGCAGAGCAGGGAGGGAGCAACACGGATCTCAAACAGACACAGAGAACAGAAGCCGTGGAAATAAAGCATGGTTGCCCAGCTCGCAGGGTGACAGACGCATACACATACAGTATTCATGAGCGGAGCAGAGTAATGGCAGCATCTGCCATTCAAAACAAACAGGCAGCAGGAAGCGTTCCCGATTCAGTATTCACTACTGTTGGGAGCAGCAGCGTTCTGCATCATCATGTACATCTGCTAAAGTCACAGGACCCGGGCACGAGGTTCGTGGGTTCTGGATCATAATAGAACAGATCGCAGACAGTGAGGATACGAGAATGAGAGAGGAGTAAGCGTGCAGAGAGAGAGAGAGAAGTAAGCGTGGAGAGGGGGAGAGAGAGAGAGAGAGAGAGGGAGAGGAGTAAGCGTGGAGAGAGAGAGAGAAGTAAGCGTGCAGAGAGAGAGAGAGGGGCAAGCGTGGACAGAGAGAGGACAAAGCATGCAAAGAGAGAGAGAGGAGTAAGTGTACAGAGAGGGAGAGAGAGGAGTAAGCATGCAGAGAGGAGTAAGCGTGCAGAGAGAGGAGTAAGCGTGCAGAGAGAGAGAGGAGTAAGCGTGCAGAGGGAGAGAGAGAGAGAGGACTAAGCGTGCAGAGAGAGAGAGAGGACTAAGCGTGCAGAGAGAGAGAGGAATAAGCGTACAGAGAGAGAGAGAGAGAGAGAGAGAGAGAGAGAGAGGAATAAGCGTGCAGAGAGAGAGGAGTAAGTGTGCAGAGAGAGAGAGGAGTAAGCGTGCAGAGAGAGAGAGAGGACTAAGCGTGCAGAGAGAGAGAGAGAGAGGACTAAGCGTGCAGAGAGAGAGAGAGAGAGAGGAATAAGCGTGCAGAGAGAGAGGAATAAGCGTGCAGAGAGAGGAGTAAGCGTGCAGAGAGAGAGGAATAAGCGTTCAGAGAGATAGGAATAAGCATGCAGAGAGAGAGAGAGGAATAAGCGTCCAGAGAGAGAGAGAGAGAGAGAGGAATAAGCGTCCAGAGAGAGAGAGAGAGAGAGAGGAATAAGCGTGCAGAGAGAGAGAGGAATAAGCGTGCAGAGAGAGAGAGGAGTAAGCGGGCAGAGAGAGAGAGGAGTAAGCGGGCAGAGAGAGAGAGAGAGAGAGAGTAGTAAGCATGCAGAGAGAGGAGTAAGCGTGCAGAGAGAAGAGGAGTAAGCGTCCAGAGAGAGAGAGGAGTAAGCGTGCAGAGAGAGAGGAGTAAGCGTTCAGAGAGAGAGGAGTAAGCGTGCAGAGAGAGAGGAGTAAGCGTTCAGAGAGAGAGGAGTAAGCGTTCAGAGAGAGAGGAGTAAGCGTTCAGAGAGAGAGGAGTAAGCGTTCAGAGAGAGAGGAGTAAGCGTTCAGAGAGAGAGGAGTAAGCGTTCAGAGAGAGAGGAGTAAGCGTTCAGAGAGAGAGGAGTAAGCGTTCAGAGAGAGAGGAGTAAGCGTTCAGAGAGAGGAGGTAGCGTTCAGAGAGAGAGGAGTATGCGTTCAGAGAGAGAGGAGTAAGCGTTCCGAGAGAGAGGAGTAAGAGTTCAGAGAGAGAGGAGTAAGCGTGCAGAGAGAGAGGAGTAAGCGTGCAGAGAGAGAGGAGTAAGCGTCCAGAGAGAGAGGAGTAAGCGTCCAGAGAGAGAGGAGTAAGCGTCCAGAGAGAGAGGAGTAAGCGTCCAGAGAGAGAGGAGTAAGCGTCCAGAGAGAGAGGAGTAAGCGTCCAGAGAGAGAGGAGTAAGCGTCCAGAGAGAGAGGAGTAAGCGTCCAGAGAGAGAGGAGGTAGCGTCCAGAGAGAGAGGAGTAAGCGTGCAGAGAGAGAGGAGTAAGCGTTCAGAGAGAGAGGAGTAAGCGTTCAGAGAGAGAGGAGTAAGCGTGCAGAGAGAGGAGTAAGCGTGCAGAGAGAGGAGTAAGCGTGCAGAGAGAGGAGTAAGCGTGCAGAGAGAGGAGTAAGCGTTCAGAGAGAGAGGAGTAAGCGTCCAGAGAGAGAGGAGGTAGCGTCCAGAGAGAGAGGAGTAAGCGTCCAGAGAGAGGAGTAAGCGTGCAGAGAGAGGAGTAAGCGTGCAGAGAGAGGAGTAAGCGTTCAGAGAGAGAGGAGTAAGCGTTCAGAGAGAGAGAGAGAGAGAGAGGAATAAGCGTGCAGAGAGAGAGGAGTAAGTGTGCAGACAGAGAGAGGAGTAAGCGTGCAGAGAGAGAGAGAGAGCAGTAAGCGTGCAGAGAGAGACAGAGAGAGAGGACTAAGCGTGCAGAGAGAGAGAGAGGACTAAGCGTGCAGAGAGAGAGAGAGAGGACTAAGCGTGCAGAGAGAGAGAGAGAGGAATAAGCGTGCAGAGAGAGGAATAAGCGTGCAGAGAGAGAGGAGTAAGCGTGCAGAGAGAGAGAGCAGTAAGCGTGCAGAGAGAGGAGTAAGCGTGTAGAGAGAGGAGTAAGCGTGTAGAGAGAGGAGTAAGCGTTCAGAGAGAGGAGTAAGCGTTCAGAGAGAGAGGAGTAAGCGTGCAGAGAGAGGAGTAAGTGTGCAGAGAGAGGAGTAAGCGTTCAGAGAGAGAGGAATAAGCGTTCAGAGAGATAGGAATAAGCATGCAGAGAGAGAGAGAGGAATAAGCGTCCAGAGAGAGAGAGAGAGGAATAAGCGTGCAGAGAGAGAGAGAGGGGAATAAGCGTGCAGAGAGAGGAATAAGCGTGCAGAGAGAGAGGAGTAAGTGTGCAGAGAGAGAGAGCAGTAAGCGTGCAGAGAGAGGAGTAAGCGTTCAGAGAGAGGAGTAAGCGTTCAGAGAGAGAGGAATAAGCGTTCAGAGAGATAGGAATAAGCATGCAGAGAGAGAGAGAGAGGAATAAGCTTCCAGAGAGAGAGAGAGAGGAATAAGCATGCAGAGAGAGGAGTAAGCATGCAGAGAGAAGAGGAGTAAGCATGCAGAGAGAGGAGTAAGCATGCAGAGAGAGAGAGGAGTAAGCGTCCAGAGAGAGAGAGGAGTAAGCGTCCAGAGAGAGAGAGGAGTAAGCGTGCAGAGAGAGAGGAGTAAGCGTGCAGAGAGAGGAGTAAGCGTGCAGAGAGAGAGGAGTAAGCGTTCAGAGAGAGAGGAGTATGCGTTCAGAGAGAGAGGAGTAAGCGTTCAGAGAGAGAGGAGTAAGCGTTCAGAGAGAGAGGAGTAAGCGTTCCGAGAGAGAGGAGTAAGAGTTCAGAGAGAGAGGAGTAAGCGTGCAGAGAGAGAGGAGTAAGCGTGCAGAGAGAGAGGAGTAAACGTCCAGAGAAAGAGGAGTAAGCGTCCAGAGAGAGAGGAGTAAGCGTCCAGAGAGAGAGGAGGTAGCGTCCAGAGAGAGAGGAGTAAGCATGCAGAGAGAGGAGTAAGCGTGCAGAGAGAGAGGAGTAAGCGTTCAGAGAGAGAGGAGTAAGCGTCCAGAGAGAGAGGAGGTAGCGTCCAGAGAGAGGAGTAAGCGTGCAGAGAGAGGAGTAAGCGTGCAGAGAGAGGAGTAAGCGTCCAGAGAGAGAGGAGTAAGCATGCAGAGAGAGGAGTAAGCGTGCAGAGAGAGAGGAGTAAGCGTTCAGAGAGAGAGGAGTAAGCGTCCAGAGAGAGAGGAGGTAGCGTCCAGAGAGAGGAGTAAGCGTGCAGAGAGAGGAGTAAGCGTGCAGAGAGAGGAGTAAGCGTTCAGAGAGAGAGGAGTAAGCGTTCAGAGAGAGAGGAGTAAGCGTTCAGAGAGAGAGGAGTAAGCGTCCAGAGAGAGAGGAGTAAGCGTGCAGAGAGAGGAGTAAGCGTGCAGAGAGAGGAGTAAGCGTGCAGAGAGAGGAGTAAGCGTTCAGAGAGAGAGGAGTAAGCGTTCAGAGAGAGAGGAGTAAGCGTTCAGAGAGAGTGGAGTAAGCGTCCAGAGAGAGGAGTAAGCGTGCAGAGAGAGGAGTAAGCGTGCAGAGAGAGGAGTAAGCGTGCAGAGAGAGGAGTAAGCGTTCAGAGAGAGAGGAGTAAGCGTTCAGAGAGAGAGGAGTAAGCGTGCAGAGAGAGGAGTAAGCGTGCAGAGAGAGGAGTAAGCGTGCAGAGAGAGAGGAGTAAGCGTTCAGAGAGAGTGGAGTAAGCGTCAAGAGAGAGTGGAGTAAGCGTCCAGAGAGAGAGGAGGTAGCGTCCAGAGAGAGAGGAGTAAGCGTCCAGAGAGAGGAGTAAGCGTGCAGAGAGAGGAGTAAGCGTGCTGAGAGAGAGGAGTAAGCATTCAGAGAGAGAGGAGTAAGCGTGCAGAGAGAGAGAGGAGTAAGCGTGCAGAGAGAGAGGAGTAAGCGTTCAGAGAGAGAGGAGTAAGCGTCCAGAGAGAGGAGTAAGCGTGCAGAGAGAGGAGTAAGCGTGCTGAGAGAGAGGAGTAAGCATTCAGAGAGAGAGGAGTAAGCGTGCAGAGAGAGAGAGGAGTAAGCGTGCAGAGGGAGAGGAGTAAGCGTGCAGAGAGAGAGGAGTAAGCGTGCAGAGAGAGAGGAGTAAGCGTGCAGAGAGAGAGGAGTAAGCGTGCAGAGAGAGAGGAGTAAGCGTGCAGAGAGAGAGGAGTAAGCGTGCAGAGAGAGAGGAGTAAGCGTGCAGAGAGAGAGGAGTAAGCGTGCAGAGAGGGGGTAATACTGATGAAGTACAGCAAATAGAAAGATAGGCGCACAAATATTTACAGTAGATAATTACCACTTGGCACACCTAGTCTGCTCACACACACGCTCGGTAGTATTTGGATGGTGTGGGAGTATCCGACACAGATGATACATTATTGTTCCTCCGCACACTCACTTGCATTAAGTTTCAATATCTACTGTAAGAGGTTTGTATTTCTCATCCCTTGCTCATTACAAGGGAGCAGAGCGTTATTATTCCAACCACTGTACGGGTTCATCCATAAGCTGCAACGCTTGGCGCCTGTGCCCTTCAGTATTGAATACAATAAGTAGAACATTGTCTTGTCGCCTCCCTGAGCAGCTCTGGGCTCTGTGCAATCCATGTGTAATGGATGGGGTTCATATCGGCTTTAATGGTGCAGTGGGGAGAGCACGTGGAATCACTCTGATAATTACAGATAAATGCCATTTATCTGTCTCTTAAAGCCTCACTGGCTGGCATGTCTACACTGCCTTCTCGTTTGGTTATTAGGGGTTCAGACACCTACCCCCCTTCAGTCCAGGGGCAGTACTGCAGTAGTTGTGAAACCTAACCTTGGAACACCAGCTCTAACATAGCTACATACACCCGGATGCTCAGCTCATTAATACTATCACCTATTTGTTGTTTCTTAATGCTTCATTAAGCGATCGTTATTTAGTAGAAGAAATGTTTTCTTTTTAATTTGCCTCTTTTCGGCTCAGTAGGCCGGCGATATACTATGAACCCAGGTTTACAAGTGATATTAAGGCACTGCTAACTAAATATGGCTCTATACCCCTTTCAATGGGATTTATTTGGGAACCCAACCCCTTAAAACCTTGGTCATCTTGCTTTGTCCACTGCGCAGATATTGTGGACCCCACAGGAAAAACAATTGCTTTTGGGGGGCACAGTTTCAGATGGCCGGGTGTTTCAGTTTCAGATGTTACGGTGATATAGATTGCCAATTATTTTTCTAGGTATTATTATCGTTTATTTATAAAGCGACCACACATTCCACAGCGCGGTACAATGGGGGTACAGAGTTATTTATATTACATAAACAGTTACATACAGGTGAGGACACACATGCACAGACAGGTAATGAGGGCCTGATCCTGAGAGCTTACACTCTAGAGGGAATAAGGGACAGTGTTGAAACAAGAAGTTAAGAAGCCTCAGTTTAGGGTGTGGATCATGTTGGACTATTGTCCAGCCGGGCAGCTGAATTCATTAAGGTTTTGGGGGGGCACATAGGGTGGAGATAGGTCCAGCCACACAACTGGTCCGAATAGGGTTGGAGGGGAGTGGGATGTGAGAGGTATGACAAGCAGGCTTCCCTGGAAAGATGAGTTTTTACGCATCTGAACGTTGGCGGAGAGTCCAACGGTGCATGGTATATACAAATCTACACACCCACACATATATACACCCATACATATATACACACCCACACATATATACACCCATACATATATACACATATACAGTGGTCGACAAATCAACAAAAAATCTACTCGCCGAACAAAAAAATCTACTCGCCACCTAGAACCACACGTGTGCTGCTTGGACCAATAGGAGCTCGCCACGATGTTAAATCCACTCGCCCGGGGCGTGCAAATGTATAGGTTTGTCGAACACTGCACATATATATGCAAAGGTATACCCAAGGTAAGTTCTATTTAAGCATCCAAGAAATCCCGTTTTAGTCCCCTTGAAAAAGATCCAGCTTAACTAGAGTGTGCTGCTTTCTTGGAGATATATATATATATATATATAAGCATGACAGTTTGTTACTGTTGTTACTCTCACCTTTTTACAGAGAACCAGCTGATGATCGAAGAGGAAGAAAACCCTCTGCTGATTGCGTCCGTATGGCTGGTAAATCCACTGCATCTCCCCAGTGTAGATAAGCTCTGAGCTACGGTCCAAGATGTCATCTCCCTGTGAAGCACAGAGACAGGCCACCAGTGAGAAGCGTAGCCGGCAGACATTGGGTGGCAAGGTTCCCCAAGCTCTGTTCTAGACCTGCCAAACCAGGTTCTAGCCTAGCTAGCGTGGAACAGAATACACTCGGCTTATAACTGGATGAGCAAAGACTGGATGTCAAGCACACACCGGGCATGCGGTCAGGTGGGCAATACCAAGACTAAAACTCAAACCAGGGGTCTCAAACTCTGTCCTCAAGGGCCACCAACAGGACAGCTTTTATGGATATCCCTGCTTCAGCACAGGTGGCTCAAGCAAAGACAGAGCCACCTGTGCTGAAGCAGGGATATCCGTAAACCCTGATCTGTTGGTGGCCCATGGGGACTGGAATTGGCCAGTCGAAGACTGAGCCACTGATTTAGCCACCTGTGCTGAAGCAGGGATATCCATAAAAGCTGGCCTGTTGGTAGCCCTTGAGGACTGAGTTTGGGACCCCTGACATAAACCAATCAATTCCACGGCGTCCCACATGCCAAGTGAACTCGGCTTATTCTCCAAGCAGATTTTCTCACACTGCCTTCCTCGTGGCACAGACAGACAGACAGACGGATTCACCATGGTGTGTATCGCATGTTTTTCTGAGCATCAGTTTATGACCATATCTTTATTGCCAAAGTAATATCAGGGAGCAGCTCACAGGGTAATTAATGTCTGAAGACTTAATTACTGTATCAACCAAGACTAAGAAGAAGTGTATTTTCATCCTGAGGAAGGCGGCATTTGCAAGTGAAACACTGGCCAGTGTGTAAAGCACCCAATACTTACTGTACTTTGTACTACTGTATATAACAACTCTACCCTTTGTGCCTGACACCAACGGCTCATGTCACTCAAATGTTGCCCAAATGACGTCCTAGGTCAGAGGTGGACAACTCCAGTCCACAAGGCTCACCATTGAGCCACCTGTGCTGAAGCAGGGACTGGTTGAGTCAACTATGCTGAAGTAGGGATATCCTTAAAACCTGATCTATTGGGGGCCCTTGAAGACTGGAGTTAGCCACCCCTATCCTAGGTGAAACCAAAGTCCAAATACTGCGGATTAAAGAGAATTCTGGGTAAAATAGCTAGTTTTTCAGCAGCCATCTCTCCCTTTGTACAAATCAAACTTTTCAAGGCAATGGTGAGCAACATGGTCCCCTAGAAACATGGTCCCTAGCAGCATGGTTCCCTAGCAACATGGTTCCCTAGCAACCCACCTGTAAATTTGTATATTTAAAAATACTGTTAACTGTTCATGTTGCTTTTTTATGATATGGCCAATCCTAAGTGACCTTCTCCCAGTGCGGGAATGCATTGTAACGAAGCGCTTAGTAAAGGGTTCCTACGCTCCGGAGACCCCCACACCCCTCCCCCTCTCCCGAGATAATTACCAGCTTATTTGCCGGTGTTTTCCTTCCCTTTAAAGAAATAGAATTGGCAGCGAAATGTCACTGGTCCCACAAGCCAATAGGAAACTGTAATGCCACTGGGGGGGGGGAGGGGAGGGATGACATTGCAGCTTCCTATTGGACAACCATTTAAATGTCCAGGAAGGATCACCAGCAACTAAATCAGTAAGTGTCTGGAGAACCGAGGGATCCCCAGAGCTACAAATAGAGCCATTCACCTCAGGAAGATCCCCCGGGTTGGAATTAAAGGGAAGGGGGGGGGGGTGAATTAAATCCAAATACAGAATACAGGAGAGTTTTTGATTTGTTTCACAAAGGGACACATGCCGTCTGTAACCCATCGTCTGGCTATAGTGCTCTACGATTATTCCACCCCGGACGTGGTTGCATGAACGCCTCTGGAGTCACAGCGCAGCAAAGACGAAGCGCTAGATCAATAAAAGATATTTCTTGCGCATATTCCTATGATTATAAAGGCACACCGGTGTATAACAGGGAGTTATTTACTTGAGGACTGGGCACAGTCATTCCTAATTTAGTGAGTGGCAGAGCTGTGTTCTAATTAGAGACGCAGAGGCTGATTAGCACTGCAGGCGAGGGGAAGATCAGACACAAAGAATAGCACCGGCTTTTTTTCACAGGGCTCCTTTTTTTTGATGCCTTCTGTTGTTTGAAATGCTTGTTTTAGTCTCTGACTTTATTTTCCTCCAGAGATTTGCTGATCAAGCTGCCCCTGTCTCCAGAACAGCATCTTAGCGGCATGATGCACGGTTTCCGGGCCAGCGTTTGATGTGAGAAGGGATGGGAAAGGGGCTTTTAAATGCGTGTTTCAATGCCTTGCTGGAGAATCTGAATACACATGAAAGCATTGGAGCTGACAGCTACGCAGCCGGTTCTTCTATTATGCACAAAACTGGGTAACCCGTATGCTTCCGAAAAGGGCAGCAACGGCTCACGTGGCCACGCACAGCTACTTCCGGCTAAGGCTCCCAGGGACCTGCTTTCTGAAGGAAAATAAGGGGTTAAGAGAGGAATTATGTGATGCGTGTATACTCCCCCACTCCTGAGATCACATTCCTCTGCGCCATTGTAACCGCACCAGAGACCTGACATTAACCTCGAGTGTATCAGGAACCCGCTACAAGTGTATCAGGAACCCGCTACAAGTGTATCAGGAACCCGCTACAAGTGTATCAGGAACCCGCTACACGTGTATCAGGAACCCGCTACAAGTGTATCAGGAACCCGCTACAAGTGTATCAGGAACCCGCTACAAGTGTATCAGGAACCCGCTACAAGTGTATCAGGAACCCGCTACAATTATATCAGGAACCCGCTGCACCTGTATCAGGAACCCGCTACAAGTGTATCAGGAACCCGCTACAAGTGTATCAGGAACCCGCTACACGTGTATCAGGAACCCGCTACAACTATATCAGGAACCTGCTACAACTATATCAGGAACCCGCTACAAGTGTATCAGGAACCCGCTACAAGTGTATCAGGAACCCGCTACAATTATATCAGGAACCCGCTGCACCTGTATCAGGAACCCGCTACAAGTGTATCAGGAACCCGCTACAAGTGTATCAGGAACCCGCTACAACTATATCAAGAACCCGCTACAACTATATCAGGAACACGCTACAACTATATCAGGAACACGCTTCAGCTGTATCAGGGACAACACAGTGTTAATACAATCAGCCTGGTACAGAGCCACCAATAACACACTCACGTGGCACTTGTTTCTGCAGTAGAATATTCAATTTGGTTCCAATTAGGTTCTCTGGGTCTCTCAGCTGCCAGTGATTGCTCTCCCACCAGCGAGGCTGGGAGTATATGGGGGTCAGAAGCGCACAGCTGTGATTGTATTTAGCGACGAGTACAGATGCAGCCGGAATACATCATGGTAACCAACTCAAGTTCTCAAGGGCCACCAACAGGTCAGGTTTTTAGGATAGCCCTGCTTCAGCACAGGTGGCTCAATCAGTGGCTCAGTCAACGACTGAGCCACTGATTGAGCCACCTGTGCTGAAGCAGGGATATCCCTAATACCTAGCCTGTTGGTGTTCTTTGAGGACTGGAGTTGGCCACTCCTGGTGTAAACATCCCTGGAGACGCTGCACTCTTCCTCGTGTTAACCCTTTAATCCCTGCAAGCTACCCTGGCAGTGATGGGGTTAACGGCGCAGTTCCTTGTAAACTTTAAAAAAAAGGTGAGGTTATTGATATTAAAGGAGACATTGTACGTAAGTTTATTTGTTTTACTCATCAGTAGAATATCTTCCTTTTCACGATGGTTCAGTGTTGTTTATTCTTTGCACACTTTATGTTTTAACCTATTCCGTATATTTTGTATTTTTCCTTCCGTTTTTCACATTAAAGTGCCAGATTGTTTTGCCCTTTTTATGCAATATATGTTCTTTAAATGCCGCCACTTATACGTTAGACGCTTTAATTCAAGTTGTGCTGGTTGTGTAAGATATTCTTTTCTCATTTGTTACTATAATTAGCAGTGCCAGCTCACTGCGGCAGGGGGGGAACCCAAATTCCGTTACTTAGTATTCTTATTTGTAGTCCTCCCACATGTAGTTCCCAGAGCGAGTATATGCTTAATTGTGAAATGACACAGGCGTTTTACTGTTGCATCTTTGTGGGTGCAATGTCTGTGCCATCACTTTGATCTTTGTGATTGGCTCGGTTAGATATACTGTATATACTCAGAGCAGCAGATACTGAATATTCCACAGGGATTATTGTTGTGCTATGTGCAGTTACAGTGCAGGATTGTAGGTGCTGTTCAAAGACCCCTGTCCCAAAGAGCAGGCACTCTAATCTGGATGCTTGTGGCTGAGATAATGTGACTTGCCCAAGGTCACAAAGAGTTGGTCCTTGGTGTCAAACCAGGTTCCGAATGTTAAAGACTGACACCGCTAATCCTTTACTGCCCGCGGCATCTGCAACATATTGCAAAAGGCATAGTACGAATGTCCAAAGTCCTATAGGACCAGAGACAGGACTGGGGTGGGGTGACCCCTGGCCATGCCAAGGTTCTTAGATGAGTGAGGATATCAATCAGCCCCTTACAGGACGGAGCTGGACGTCACCATCATATGAGGGTCACCTCTGCTTTCTGTCCCCGGGGAATGTTAATCACCTGATATAACCCTAATCCCCTTTATTAACAGCTGGGGCCCTGCGGGATTCTGGTACAGGAACCCCCTAACCTACATAACACAAAAGTACAGACAGCCAGGCCGCGGGGTACGGACAGCCAGGCCGCGGGGTACGGACAGCCAGGCCGCGGGGTACAGACAGCCAGGCCGCGGGGTACAGACAGCCAGGCTGCGGGGTACGGACAGCGAGGCCGCGGGGTACGGACAGCGAGGCTGCGGGGTACAGACAGCGAGGCTGCGGGGTACAGACAGCCAGGCTGCGGGGTACAGACAGCCAGGCTGCGGGGTACAGACAGCGAGGCTGCGGGGTACGGACAGCGAGGCCGCGGGGTACGGACAGCCAGGCCGCGGGGTACGGACAGCGAGGCTGCGGGGTACGGGCAGCCAGGCCGCGGGGTACGGATAGCGAGGCCGCGGGGTACGGACAGCCGGGCCGCGGGGTACGGACAGCCAGGCCGCGGGGTACGGACAGCCAGGCCGCGGGGTACGGACAGCGAGGCCGCGGGGTACGGACAGCCAGGCCGCGGGGTACGGACAGCCAGGCCGCGGGGTACGGACAGCCGGGCCGCGGGGTACGGACAGCCGGGCCGCGGGGTACGGACAGCCGGGCCGCGGGGTACGAAGAGCCAGGCCGCGGGGTACGGAGAGCCAGGCCGCGGGGTACGGACAGCCAGGCCGGGGGGTACGGACAGCCAGGCCGCGGGGTACGGGCAGCCAGGCCGCGGGGTACGGGCAGCCGGGCCGCGGGGTACGGGCAGCCGGGCCGCGGGGTACGGGCAGCCGGGCCGCGGGGTACGGACAGCCGGGCCGCGGGGTACGGAGAGCCGGGCCGCGGGGTACGGAGAGCCGGGCCGCGGGGTACGGAGAGCCGGGCCGCGGGGTACGGACAGCCGGGCCGCGGGGTACGGACAGCCGGGCCGCGGGGTACGGAGAGCCGGGCCGCGGGGTACGGGCAGCCAGGCCGCGGGGTACGGAGAGCCAGGCTGCGGGGTACAGACAGCCAGGCCGGGGGGTACAGACAGCCAGGCCGCGGGGTACGGGCAGCCAGGCCGCGGGGTACGGACAGCCAGGCCGCGGGGTACGGACAGCCGGGCCGCGGGGTACGGACAGCGAGGCCGAGGCCGCGGGGTACGGACAGCCAGGCCGCGGGGTACGGAGAGCCAGGCCGCGGGGTACGGACAGCCAGGCCGGGGGGTACAGACAGCCAGGCCGGGGGGTACGGGCAGCCAGGCCGCGGGGTACAGGCAGCCAGGCCGCGGGGTACGGGCAGCCAGGCCGCGGGGTACGGACAGCCAGGCCGCGGGGTACGGACAGCCAGGCCGCGGGGTACGGACAGCCAGGCCGCGGGGTACGGAGAGCCAGGCCGCGGGGTACGGAGAGCCAGGCCGCGGGGTACGGACAGCCAGGCCGCGGGGTACGGACAGCCAGGCCGCGGGGTACGGACAGCCAGGCCGCGGGGTACGGACAGCCAGGCCGCGGGGTACGGAGAGCCAGGCCGCGGGGTACGGAGAGCCAGGCCGCGGGGTACGGAGAGCCAGGCTGCGGGGTACGGGCAGCCAGGCCGGGGGGTACGGACAGCCAGGCTGCGGGGTACGGACAGCCAGGCTGCGGGGTACAGACAGCCAGGCCGCGGGGTACAGACAGCCAGGCTGCGGGGTACGGAGAGCCAGGCTGCGGGGTACGGAGAGCCAGGCTGCGGGGTACGGAAAGGTTCCTTTTTTAGGAATCTGCTTTGTATATGGCTATTATTTATAATGCTTCTTATATACAGGGCAGACACAGAACTTCACCGGCACATCGGGCCCCCGGTAGCTGAACCCTAGGAACATAAAGTAACAAGAAAAACTGAAATGGGATTCCAACTGTCGCAGGGGCAGCGTCCTTACCGCTATCCCACTGCTTCAGCTCAATTTGATTTTCATCACTTCCAAATCCTTTACCTTTCCAGAAAAATATAGAAGACAAATCATTTTTTTTTTCAAGTTCCCCAATAAATGCCTTATAACTCCCCCAAAATCGCTGCACCCCGCTGTTATCCCTTACATATAGTTTGTCCTTGTGCTTTGTAGAGTGAGGCGCTCTAGAAAAGTGAACTATTACTGAGCTAGTGTTTAAAAAAAATAATTATATATCTATATATAAAAAAATCTTTTTTTCAAACCCTAGCTCAGGAATAGTTCCCTTTTCTAGAGAGATAGAGATATATATATATATATATATATATATATGCCCCAAAAGCAGCACCACCAAATGCATCATAACTCCTGACATCACCCCACCTCCATCACCGGGTATGGAGCATATACACGCTGACGACATTCTCCTGGATCACACGGCCTGGGAGCCAGTAGCTCTAACAGCTATTTGAGTTTTCTTCAATATGTGTTGTGTGACACTAATGATTGTTCAGAAGAAACAACAGCGCAGAATATAGACGACACTAAATGCTCAGACACCATATGCTGCGGTATAAAGCAGTCCTGAGTATATCTACACGTTAACAGCTAATGGATCCAGTCATCAGAAAACGGAGAAAATAAGCAGCCTTTCCAATAATAACAGCTGCTAACAATTATTATACAAGGATCTCCAATTAGTCACCCCCCTTTTGGTCCTGATAAAGCCCCAACCAGCCCATGCCCCTCCGGCCCGGCCCTGGCTCACCTCCCAGTCCAGGACGGACGCCTGCCACTGTGCAATCTTGTCGATATTTTCCAGCCTCCTCTTCCGCTCGTTGATCTGTTGAGTGACGTTCCTCATGACAGCGAGAGCAGCTGCCACGTACCTGTAATCACTGCAGGGACACAACGTACCCCGTGAGGACATGCAGCAGAACGGCGGGATACCTCAACAGCCTGTGTACTGCTAAATACTGCAAGGGCTTCTTATATAAAGGAGGGAGCGGGAGGAGGGGTGTGATACCTTTTATTGGGCCAACAAGCAGTGGATACGTTACACGCTTTCCAACCTCTCGGGGTCGGGGTAAGACCTGATGAAGGACCCTGAGAGGTTGGAAAGCTTGTAACATATAAACTACTTGTTGGTCCTATAAAAGGTATCACACCCCTACTCCCTCCTTTTACTGCATGGCATATAGGACCAGCACGGCCCCCACACATCTGTGTCTTATATACAGGGAGGATTCCCTCAGTGATCAGAGAGAAAACAAGAACACGAATAATAAGGACCGGGAGGTGCTCATTCCACTTAGATTGTAAGCTCTTGAGGGCAGTGACGGCCTAATGATTACTTTATAGTCTTGGTGCTCATATCTCTGTAACCAAATCTTGCATTCCACTGGAGCACAGTCATGAAACAATGTATTAGACCAAGGGAATATATAGAAGATCATTTATAAACACCACTGCTGTTTATGATACATTTTTATCGGACTAACTAAATCAGCCAGCTTTCCGAAGCTCCCCACTCTGTGAGATATAAAGCATATATTCAAAATATTATATTATGAGCTGAGAGAGAGATATATATTTATACAAATACACACACAGTAATGTAACAACCACAAATCCTGTCCCCCGATGACAGCCCGACACTCCACTAAACAAACCCCAGTGGGCTCCCCCAGAACACGCTCTGTTATAATCTAAACATGACTAATGGCTGACACATTGTAACAGGATAACTTGTAGAGCGCACTGGGAAGAGCGATACCCCTGGCACTGCCACACGCGCCCCCAGTTTATCTTATCAGCTTCTATTACAGGGGTCTCCTCCTATTTTAGGAGGTCCCTCATATTAACTCATTGAACTTTCAGCCCGGCAGGCGACAGAATAAGTCAGCTGTGTCTGGCAGTCAGTAACCCACCGAGGGGGACTCCCGGTGCTCAGCGCGACTCCCGGTGCTCAGTGGGACTCCCGGTGCTCAGCGCGACTCCCGGTGCTCAGTGGGACTCCCGGTGCTCAGCGCGACTCCCGGTGCTCAGCGGGGGTGCTCAGCGGGACTCGCGGTGCTCAGCGGGACTCCCGGTGCTCAGCGGGACTCCCGGTGCTCAGCGCGACTCCCGGTGCTCAGCGCGACTCCCGGTGCTCAGCGCGACTCCCGGTGCTCAGCGGGGGTGCTCAGCGGGACTCCTGGTGCTCAGCGCGACTCCCGGTGCTCAGCGGGGGTGCTCAGCGCGACTCCCGGTGCTCAGCGCGACTCCCGGTGCTCAGCGCGACTCGCGGTGCTCAGCGGGACTCGCGGTGCTCAGCGGGACTCGCGGTGCTCAGCGGGACTCGCGGTGCTCAGCGGGACTCGCGGTGCTCAGCGGGACTCCCGGTGCTCAGCGGGACTCCCGGTGCTCAGCGGGACTCGCGGTGCTCAGCGGGACTCCCGGTGCTCAGCGGGGGTGCTCAGCAGGACTCCCGGTGCTCGGCGGGACTCGCGGTGCTCAGCGGGACTCCCGGTGCTCAGCGGGACTCGCGGTGCTCAGCGGGACTCGCGGTGCTCAGCGGGGGTGCTCAGCGGGACTCCCGGTGCTCAGCGGGACTCGCGGTGCTCAGCGGGACTCCCGGTGCTCAGCGGGGGTGCTCAGCGGGACTCGCGGTGCTCAGCGGGACTCCCGGTGCTCAGCGGGACTCGCGGTGCTCAGCGGGACTCGCGGTGCTCAGCGGGACTCCCGGTGCTCAGCGGGGGTGCTCAGCGGGACTCCCGGTGCTCAGCGGGACTCGCGGTGCTCAGCGGGACTCCCGGTGCTCAGCGGGGGTGCTCAGCGGGACTCGCGGTGCTCAGCGGGACTCGCGGTGCTCAGCGGGACTCCCGGTGCTCAGCGGGACTCGCGGTGCTCAGCGGGACTCCCGGTGCTCAGCGGGACTCCTGGTGCTCAGCGGGACTCCCGGTGCTCAGCGGGACTCGCGGTGCTCAGCGGGACTCCCGGTGCTCAGCGGGACTCCCGGTGCTCAGCGGGACTCGCGGTGCTCAGCGGGACTCGCGGTGCTCAGCGGGACTCGCGGTGCTCAGCGGGACTCGCGGTGCTCAGCGGGACTCGCGGTGCTCAGCGGGACTCGCGGTGCTCAGTACTCCTCTGCAATTGACGCTTGCTGCAATCTCTTCCTTTTAACCCTTTCTCCTTTTAACAGTTTACGACCTTTCTTTCTGAAAACTTCCCTTTTAACCTCTCTGCTGCCATCGCTCAACTAAAGGAGTTACTCAGTGAGTAAAGGAGTTACTCAGTGAGTAAAGGAGTTACTCAGTGAGTAAAGGAGTTACTCAGTGAGTAAAGGAGTTACTCAGTGAGTAAAGGAGTTACTCAGTGAGTAAAGGAGTTACTCAGTGAGTAAAGGAGTTACTCAGTGAGTAAAGGAGTTACTCAGTGAACAACGACACTGAGATAGAAGCCGGGGAACCTGGTTCAATTCCCGGTGTCGGCTCCTTAGGCAAGTCACTTTACCTCCCTGTGCCTCAGGCACCAAAAACATTGATTGCAGGACAAGAACTCGTGCCTATAAAAATTCCATGCACAGCACTGTATACACTGTCAGCGATATATAGGAAAAAATGTTTTAGAACTTCATTCTGGAATTATTATTGAAGCCGTATCTAGCAGAGTTTATGAAAGCGTTTCAGTTTCCTCTGTCACTATGTCTCACACACTAGTTAGATTGCAAGCTCTTCCCCCCAATAGTTACCTTTAGCTGATGCACCCGCTGTTCACCATATTTAAAGCTTGTAGGCCATGCCTGTGCTGCGCTGTATACACAGATAGGCGCTATGGGAATAATATGCACATCTGTATCACATGCGCACACCGAGAGCTTTAAATACGTTTAGAAGTTAATCTCCCAAACTGTGTGACGCTCGCGCTTGGAACAGGCTCAGAAAGTTTGTGCTTTTTTAAAATCCCTCTCTACTTATAAAAACCAACACTGGCCGAGTCTTCTTTTAATAAGGAGTTTATCTGTTCAAGTCAAAAGGAGGAGTAGCTTGTTGCACCCACAGTGCTTAAACCAGAGAGTTATAACTAGGACACCTTAAATTAGTTTCATAATCCCCTCTACAGAGCTGAACAATAGCATGTATTCAAGGGAGATTTCCACAGAGCCTCAAGAAGAAAGTTTTCAACCTGCCCGCGCTCACGTGGGGATGTGAAACGTGGAACCTAAAGGCGGAGATAATTCTGAAGCTTCAGACAATGCAAAGAAGTATGGAGAGATGCATGCTGGGTATTACATAAAGTATGGAGAGATGCATGCTGGGTATTACACAAAGTATGGAGAGATGCATGCTGGGTATTATTTCAAGAGACAGGAAAAAGAATGAATGGGTTCAAAACTAAACAAAGGTCTGTGACATCATCACAAGGGTGAAATAATTAAAAAGGCGGTGGGCCGGACATATCACCAGAGATGACCATTGTTGGACAGAGATGGAACTCGACTGGATTCAAATAAAGATTAAAAGACCAAGATGACGACCAAAAGTAAGATGGGAGGATGGAATCAGAAAATGTGTTGGAGCGACGTGGAGAAGAGAGACTGTAACCGCAGGACCTGGGAGATCACTGGGGAGGCTTCATCCAGCAGTGGGGAGACACGGGCTGGAGAGGATGGGATGAGGGAATGTGTGGGAGCGACGTGGAGAAGAGAGGCTGTAACCGCAGGACCTGGGAGATCATTGGGGAGGCTTCATCCAGCAGTGGGGAGACACGGGCTGGGGAGGATGGGATGAGGGAATGTGTGGGAGCGACGTGGAGAAGAGAGGCTGTAACCGCAGGACCTGGGAGATCATTGGGGAGGCTTCATCCAGCAGTGGGGAGACACGGGCTGGGGAGGATGGGATGAGGGAATGTGTGGGAGCGACGTGGAGAAGAGAGGCTGTAACCGCAGGACCTGGGAGATCATTGGGGAGGCTTCATCCAGCAGTGGGGAGACACGGGCTGGGGAGGATGGGATGAGGGAATGTGTGGGAGCGACGTGGAGAAGAGAGGCTGTAACCGCAGGACCTGGGAGATCATTGGGGAGGCTTCATCCAGCAGTGGGGAGACACGGGCTGGGGAGGATGCTGATGATATAGATATATATATATACACCAGTGTTTTTCAACCAGGGTTCCTAGGAACCCTTGGGTACCCTGGGCAATTACTCCCTATCCTCAATTACAATCCCACCCTATCAGGGTTATATGACTTCCTCCACAACCCATCAACAGGCTCCGATTTTATTATTTTTTCATATTTTTTTCAATACTTGTCAATATCCCTGTCTGCCCTCCTAGAGCTTATATTCGGGTTTTCTTCAGTTCAATCCCTAAACGGTTCCCTGCAATTTTCTGGTCATTTGAAAATTGTATCAAATACAGAAGACAACAATGCATCTGATCTCAGAAGCGTTATTAGGGAGGGTTGGGGTTCCTTACAATGCATCTGATCTCAGAAGCGTTATTAGAGAGGGTTGGGGTTCCTTACAATGCATCTGATCTCAGACGCGCTATTAGAGGGGGTTGGGGTTCCTTACAATGCATCTAATCTCAGGCGCGCTATTAAAGAGGGTTGGGGTTCCTTACAATTTCTCTGATCTCAGACGCGCTATTAGAGAGGGTTGGGTTTCCTTACAGTGCATCTGATTACAGACGCGCTATTAGAGGGGGTTGGGGTTCCTTACAATGCATCTGATCTCAGAAGCGTTATTAGAGAGGGTTGGGGTTCCTTACCATGCATCTTATCTCAGACGCGCTATTAGAGAGAGCTGGGGTTCCTTACAATGCATCTAATCTCAGGCGCGCTATTAGAGAGGGTTGGGAGTCCCTCAGAATTTCAGGGACTACTACTAGATAATATCTACAGTATAAATAAACCTAAATTATGATGATAAAATAAAAAATGGTGGCCTGTCAGGTAGGGGAGGCAATAAATGTGAAATGCATCTACCACCCATGCTGTCATTTATTTATTTTGCAGTTGGACTTTCTTTATAATAAAAAGAGAGAAAGAAGCAGCCAGCTCCGGGGAGAGAAGACGGGAAATCCATCTTCTCAGGGAAGGATACAGCAACCAAGGGTTTGATCGCACCCGTATATATTCATTTCATTCCACTGGACTTCCAAGCCCATTTCAATTAGAGGGATGCACCAGGGAACCTGCCATTGGATATGATTAACTAGGAGTCAGGACGGACTTGTAATGAATGGCAGAGAAAAAACAGACATCACAGTCCGAGCTGCAGGAAGGGGCGGCTTGGTTGGGATAATGTAATATTGATATGTTTTTAGGAGACACATTCCTGGGTACGGTGAATACTCCATTACTGTCACGCGAAGACATTTATAAATGGCATTCTCCTGCCAAAGTAGCCGTGGTGTTTCTATTAGAGATGTGTGAAACCTTTGCATGAAAGTGTGACTTTGATGAATACGGAACATTAATGGTCATAAGGATGAGCTGTACTTGTCTTAATGTTGCTCCTATGAATGAAGATACATACATCCAAGGATAAATGTAAAGTAGCTGCTAATAACTCATTGTTTCCTTTTCTTTGAATGAGATTATCGGGCAGTTTCATCAAGGGTCGATCCAGAGTCACCCCTCAATGGGCCACATCCGCTAAGCGCCGTTACATCCAGGAACATAATGTTATGTTACTAAAAATAAGACTGGACGTTAGCGGGAGAGCCTCCTATCAGCAGGTATCCCAGGTGTGCTTGCTGTTCTGGACAGGTGTCTCAAGGTGTGTTTGTGGGGGATAGGTAGCACTTGTGTCTCTCACTCTCTCGTTAAATCCCTGCGTTAACCTGAACGGTCGTTAGTGGATATACGATGTTAGGGGGATATGCATCTCATTATTTATTTATAAAATATTTTACCAGGAAACAATGCATTGAGAGTTACCTCTGGTTTTCAAGCATGTCCTGGACACAAAATAACAATTTGACAACATTACAAGTTACAGTTATGAACATGCTTAAAGTGGGAAACAGCCGGCGTCCTGAAAGCGCTGAGACCGGGAGCGGATTTCAGAGACTTTGGTAAATTGTCCCAGATTGGGGTGCTCGGTAAGAGAAGGGAGAGCGCCCCGATTCTTTACTGAACCTTGGGACTATACGCAGGTTTCTGGAGGCGGATGTAAGGAGACAGGTGCTGGGTACAGTGGGGGGTGAGATGCCTGCTCACATTATTGGGTAACTTGTCCGGAAAGTATAAGAAAGTGAGATATTAATGTATGTTGTGTCTGGACTCGAGCGATGGCCAACCCCGTCCTGATAACATATCGCAACGGTGGGTGTTGTAATGACATAATAAGACAATAAGGCATATTGAGTTGTATAGAATGTCGTTTGCGGAGGTGAGTTTGGGGTGCTGAACCATACACTATATCCCCATAGTCACTAATTGCCATTAGCGTCTGCTCTGCAACGCGCCCTCTCACCAAGGGGCTTAGGCAGGATTATTTCTATAAAGTGCTAGCCACATACCCAAATATATATATCTAGTGCCGGAGACTACACTTGTGTTAGAGCCGGTTCTGATCAGTAGTTCTGCCATTGGAAGCGTTAGAAATGTAGCCTTAGTTCCAAGTTACTGTTTGTTTTGAGTGGCCCAGTTCTCGAGCTTTGCAAACGTCCGGAACACAATAAGCCCGTGTTTAGGAGCAACGCTGGCAAATGTTACGCTATTTGCTTTAATGCGCGCAGGCGTTAACCTAATGTTATTTTATGCTAAATATCCGAACATAGCTCCGTGCTTATGTACCAATGACTTGAATAAAGGCTAACACAGGATTGGGAGCACTAACCCCATACTGTCGCTGGATGAATCTCCCCATATTTATACAGTCATAGTATGGTATATACACCAAAAAAGAAAACCGTGTGAAACAATGTATCGATGCACGGTGCCAGCTGTAACGCCTCGCAAATGAGATGAAAATATATGAAGATAAGCACTCCCAAAATACAGAATTGTATCAGAGGATGCCGATTTAATCCGTCAGACACCATTGAAGTCTATAAGACTGCAGATGCTAAAAATCGCTGGTATTGACCCCAAATCAGCGAGGCTCCCAGAAAGTCAGGGACAGATGGTGTGCAGAATTTCTTCTGGAGGGTTATATATATGATTTAACGTATACAGGTACTTTGCACTGATTAATGAAGGGAGGTCAGTGTCCAGTATACACTGGGCTGTGTACCTGTGCTCCTGGGCGGTATACTTCAGCAGCTCTGCCAGCTGGAGCGGGTATTTGCAGATCTTCTGCACAGGTGTCAGAAGGAAACCATCGATGGCGATGTCAATCATTTGCTGCAGCAGCCGGCATGCTTCGAAGAAATGCTGGTATCTGCCGTCCTTCATCAGTTTGGAGAGCTCCATGCAGGCGTCCAAGTGGTTGTTACAGTACTCTGAGTAAATCCAGAACCCGTCTTGCTGCAGGAGGAGAAAGCAGAGTGATGGAGAGAGGAGCAGAGGAGAGGGAGCGGAGAAATCGAGGGAAAAGAAGAGGCGCAGGAGAGAGGAGAGAGAGGAGATGGGACAAGCAGCAGAAGAGGAGAAGGGAGAGAGAGAGGAGCTGGGACAAGCAGCAGAAGAGGAGGAGAAGGGAGAGAGAGAGGAGATGGGACAAGCAGCAGAAGAGGAGGAGAAGGGAGAGAGAGAGGAGATGGGACAAGCAGCAGAAGAGGAGGAGAAGGGAGAGAGAGAGAGGAGATGGGACAAAGAGCAGAAGAGGAGGAGAAGGGAGAGAGAGAGGAGATGGGACAAAGAGCAGAAGAGGAGGAGAAGGGATACGTAGCAGAGATGAGGGGGGATAGACGTTGCAGAGATGAGGGGGGATAGACGTTGCAGAGATGAGGGGGGATAGACGTTGCAGAGATGAGGGGGGGATAGACGTTGCAGAGATGAGGGGGGATAGACGTTGCAGAGATGAGGGGGGATAGACGTTGCAGAGATGAGGGGGCATAGACGTTGCAGAGATGAGGGGGGATAGACGTTGCAGAGATGAGGGGGGATAGACGTAGCAGAGATGAGGGGGGATAGACAGTTGCAGAGATGAGGGGGGATAGACAATTGAGTAACAGCAGATAAGGAATGCTTTGACCACCTAGTCTGACCAATACAGTATCTCGACCGGCTGCTGCTAAGCTTCAGCCCCTATATTTAGGATGTCTTTGTGTTTATCTCATGCATTTTAAATTCCTTTACTGCATTAACCTTTACCATCTCTGCTGGGAGAAAACACCTTGAATCCACGACTCTTTCAGGTGTGAAACTGATGGGTCTGATGACACCAATCAGTCAGCTCATAATATCCAAGAAAAAGAACCCCTTTGGACAAGCACTCGTATAGTAATAGAATAGATAGTTAAAAGTAACCTTTATTGTGTATAAGGGTAAAATAAGTGTAAGTAAACCCTTATACACAATAAAGGTTACTTTTAACTATCTATTCTATTACTATACGAGTGCTTGTCCAAAGGGGTTCTTTTTCTTGCCTAGGCAAGTATAGTTGTTTCGTTACAAACCCTTCTACCCCTGGCACCTATCTACGGACAGTAGCTTGAGCCCTTCCCTCTCTCTCTCCCCCATTCCCCAATACCACAGCTCATAATATCCAGTGTGTATTTGGTTTTAAAAAAAAAAGATATTTTTTAAACAGATGTTCAACTTCTAGTTGCTGAATTTCACTGATCTGAGGGTTAGCTGATAAATGCCATATCTATACCATGCTGCTCCTCCCATACCTATACTATGCTGCTCCTCCCATATCTATACTATGCTGCTCCTCCCATACCTATACTATGCTGCTCCTCCCATATCTATACCATGCTGCTCCTCCCATACCTATACTGTGCTGCTCCCCATACCTTTACCATGCTGCTCCTCCCATACCTATACTATGCTGCTCCTCCCATATCTATACTATGCTGCTCCTCCCATACCTATACTATGCTGCTCCTCCCATATCTATACTATGCTGCTCCTCCCATATCTATACCATGCTGCTCCTCCCATATCTATACTATGCTGCTCCTCCCATATCTATACTATGCTGCTCCTCCCATATCTATACTATGCTGCTCCTCCCATATCTATACCATGCTGCTCCTCCCATATCTATACCATGCTGCTCCTCCCATATCTATACTATGCTGCTCCTCCCATACCTATACTATGCTGCTCCTCCCATATCTATACTATGCTGCTCCTCCCATACCTATACTATGCTGCTCCTCCCATATCTATACTATGCTGCTCCTCCCATACCTATACTATGCTGCTCCTCCCATATCTATACCATGCTGCTCCTCCCATACCTATACTGTGCTGCTCCCCATACCTTTACCATGCTGCTCCTCCCATATCTATACTATGCTGCTCCTCCCATATCTATACTATGCTGCTCCTCCCATACCTATACTATGCTGCTCCTCCCATACCTATAATGTGCTGCTCCTCCCATATCTATACTATGCTGCTCCTCCTATACCTATACTGTGCTGCTCCTCCCATACCTATACCGTGCTGCTCCTCCCATACCTATACCATGCTGCTCCTCCCATACCTATACCATGCTGCTCCTCCCATATCTATACCATGCTGCTCCTCCCATATCTATACCATGCTGCTCCTCCCATATCTATACCATGCTGCTCCTCCCATACCTATACCATGCTGCTCCTCCCATATCTATACTATGCTGCTTCTCCCATATCTATACTATGCTGCTCCTCCCATATCTATACCATGCTGCTCCTCCCATAGCTATACTATGCTGCTCCTCCCATATCTATACCATGCTGCTCCTCCCATATCTATACCATGCTGCTCCTCCCATATCTATACCATGCTGCTCCTCCCATATCTATACCATGCTGCTCCTCCCATATCTATACCATGCTGCTCCTCCCATACCTATACTATGCTGCTCCTCCCATACCATGCTGCTCCTCCCATATCTATACTATGCTGCTCCTCCCATATCTATACTATGCTGCTCCTCACATATCTATACTATGCTGCTCCTCCTCACATATCTATACCATACTGCTGCTCCTCACATAGCTATACTATGCTGCTCCTCCTCACATACCTACCTATGCTGCTCCTCCCATATCTATACTATGCTGCTGCTGCTCCTCCTTACATACCTATACTATGTTGCTCCTCCTCACATACTTATACTAAGTTGCTGCTCCTCGCATATTTATACTACGTTGCTGCTCACTTATTGATACCATGTTGCTGCTGCTCACTTATTGATACCATGTTGCTGCTGCTCACTTATTGATACCATGTTGCTGCTGCTCACTTATTGATACCATGTTGCTGCTGCTCACTTATTGATACCATGTTGCTGCTGCTCACATATTGATACCATGTTGCTGCTGCTCACTTATTGATACCATGTTGCTGCTGCTCACATATTGATACCATGTTGCTGCTGCTCACTTATTGATACCATGTTGCTGCTGCTCACATATTGATACCATGTTGCTGCTGCTCACTTATTGATACCATGTTGCTGCTGCTCACAGTCATACTAAGGTATGGATTAGAAATGCCCTCAAAGCATCGGGATCCTGTCCCACTTCTACGTCCAGTGAGCGCCCACAGGAGACACGACAGGCCACTGGTTCATCGCAGAATACGCGCGTTTTCTGCAGATATGAGCGAGACTGATCCATCTGTCCAACGCCCGCTAATTCCCCGTAATGAGACACATCGATTCAATGCAAACGCTCTGACCTGTCCATTCCCTGATCGCCTGGATCTGTCTCCAACACTCGCAACCTGTCTCTTCACCATGAAACATGGAGCCTAACGATCCCTCATTAAGCCCCATCCCTCTCTGTGCTGCTTTTTAGGATAATTATAACTCTGCCACAAACTTCCCCATTTTTAACGCCTCTGCTGCCAGCGGGACCTGCAATGAATTGCTTTGAAAACGAAGATGCGTCAACACACACTGAGGAATACGATGCGTGTCCTTTAGATTGTCAGCTCTGAGGATCGGGGCTCTCATTACCTCTCTGTATCTGTCAGTCCATGTTTGCATGTAACTGTTTATGTAATATAACTGTACCACGCGGCGGCATTTGGTGGCGCTTTACAAACAAACGATAGTAATAACCATGAGAGGATTCTTGCGGAGACCCAGAAATCAGACCGGTGACTGCCCTTCTCCTCGCGGTGAGAAGCCTCTCCTGCTGGCGGTTTCTGGGCAACCAATAAAGCGTGAAATAAAGACCCGACACGCTACACTGGAACGGGGATTTCATTAATAACCAAGGACGCACGTACGGACTTCCAATTTCATGAACTTCAAAGTTCATTAGGACTTTCGAACAGGTCTGCAGCCCCGCCTTTCCCCGTTATTCCTTAGCATACAGCGCTTCCACTGCCGCCAGGGATTCTGGGTAATGGCATGCAAATGTCACTCTTTACTTCTTATCCATTTTAACATGGGCCCCCTATACGCGTATGCCTGCGTATTACACAGCTAGCACAGCACAGCCCGGGGGTACCGAAAGAAGACAGTAAACCTTGTAAAGAAACCAGGTGAGTTTCCAAGTCCAAAAACGGGAAAATCTGAGACCTTTTCTAAAAAGTGTGGGGGGAAAAAAAATCCAAAACCAGTCGAGTTCCAGCAAAACCAAAACACACATATTAACCCCAAACCAGAACGCCAGTGAAAGTGCCCACCCTAACTACCCCTCAGTGAGAGAGGCCTGCGGTGCGGTGTCCTGAGCTGCAAGCGCCCCGGCCTCTCGTGGGGACGTTCTGCCTAACACAGGGGCCACCAACGGGTCAGGTTTTAAGGATATCCCTGCTTCAGCACAGGTGGCTCAATCCGAAGACTGCACCACCTGCGCTGAAGCAGGGATATCCTGAAACCCGGACCTGTTTGTGGCTCTTGAGGACTGCAGTTGGCCAGTCCAGGTATAACACAATATCAGATGTGTGGCAAGAAGTGCTCAGTGATACTATGTATCAGTACCACACTGCAACAATCCTTTCTTCAAGCAACTGATGGACTCAACTTTAACTCCTGTTAGCTACAGGGGCCTATATGCAACGGATTTAACTCCTTCAGTACCCCTTCTCTGCTGAACGCTTCTGCCACGTTATAGAGCTAGAGATGTTACGTCCTAAGCCGTCACCCTGTTTCTTCAGCAGTTTCTAACACCAGTATCCCATAAAGCATCCCTACATGGGACTGCGCGTTCCATCCCTCCCGGGCAGCACCAGAACTGGGCCGTGTTGTGTGGCCGGCGTGGACAGACCCCTTCACTGCCCGGGACTCCCGCAAACACAGGAAAAGAAACAGTGTTCCAAAATGCAGTGCCGTGGCTTTGCAGACCCACGCCCAAAAGGCCCTTACATAAGAACCGTCCCCTCGTTCCGGATTAACAGCTACAAAAAGGGGAAATGAACATTTTCTTGACGTTTCCTGACAGATTCACAGATGAGCGAGGTCAGACCTGGGTGGCTTATGTAACAGCAGATAAACCAGGCTGAAGCCCTCAGGCATTTACTCAACTGAAGTGTAATGTTCATTCTTCACGCTGGGCAGGCGAGTTTTACTGCTCAGCTGCTGTCATTTAGGCAGTGTCAGGAACGCAGAAAAGCCTCCTCATCATCATTAACCTCTTCAGTGCCTCCTGCATATACAGACAATGCACTGCAGGCCCCCTGGGATTAAACGCTATAAAACAATGGCCCATATTTACTTAGCGATGCTACACTGGAAAAGCACCATGCTGCCCTTTTAAATGCGTGAGGTGTAACTTGCCCCCGCATCGCTTAGTACGTTACGGCCCAATGAATAGACGCACGAAGGATTCTGTGCATGAGGCATGAAAATGATTTAGGGCCACTTTTACTAAACGGCGCAAAGAGGTGGTGCCCAAGTACACTTATAGCCCACATGGCAAAATAAAGTCATGTGGCAGGTACAACACAAACGGAACATTTCCCAGGTGGCCTCCCGCTGCAGCGTGGGGTATCTGGGCGGCTTTGCGGGGCAAGTTTAAATTCTCTCAGGAGAAGGAATTTATAGTAAAACAAAATATTCCTAATCACTATACAATGTAACACGCTCAGCCCCAGAGTGAGACGAACAGACCCCTTCACCTCTACAATTGATTATAGTGGAACTCCACTAACCTAATAGTTAACTACCTGAGTGCAAAAGTGTGCGCACACTCACGTGCGCATGCACGCACAGACATGTGCGCACACACAGACGCACACAGACACACACACAGACACGCACACAGACACACGCGCACACGCACACACAGACACACGTGCGCACGCACAGACACACACGCACACAGACACACGCGCACACAGACACACGCGCACACAGACACACGCGCACACCTTTCTATGGAATATTTTTCTCTGATAAACCTGTAGCAGTTTTTCGCTCCCTTGTTGCAGCCGGGAGATGGTGATACATAAACCCCACTACAAGGTCCTCGCTTCGATGCTCCTTAATTAAAGAAGGTACGAGTTTGTGAAGGACACAGAGCTTCTCCAGCCCAGACAAACTTACATGTTCCAGAAAGCAGGGTCCTATCTCACTGAGATGTGGCTCGTCGTTATTGTACTGCTTCTCCAGGTCTCTGACGAAGCCCATCTGGAAACGGTAAATGTCCTCGATGTTCCCGAAGATGACCTTGAGCTGCTCATCGCTAAACATGTCCCTCCGTTTCCTGCACTGCTTTAAATAACCCTGTCGGAAAAAACAGAACAGAGGCGGGTCAGACCGCGGGTTCCGGCCTACGAAGGGCGCTCGGCATGACACGGAAACACAGAGGGGGCAAAACAGGCCACGAACTTCTTCATCATGTTCAATAGTCACCACAAGTCCTTGCGAGAGATACACATCCAATGTCTAAAACACGGGATTCACCCTTTTTTGGTAAAGGAACCCTATAATTATACTGTGAAATTCTGAAGAACTCCAACCCTCTCTAATAGCGTGTCTGAGATCAGATGCATTGTAAGGAACCCCAACCCTCTCTAATAGCGCGTCTGAGATTAGACACATTGTAAGGAACCCCAACCCTCTCTAATAGCGCGCCTGAGATCAGATGCATTGTAAGGAACCCCAACCCTCTCTAATAGCGCGTCTGAGATCAGATGCATTGTAAGGAACCCCAACCCTCTCTAATAGCGCGTCTGAGATCAGATACATTGTAAGGAACCCCAACCCTCTCTAATAGCGCGTCTGAGATCAGATGCATTGTAAGGAACCCCAACCCTATCTAAAATCGCGTCTGAGATCAGATGCATTGTAAGGAACCCCAACCCTCTCTAATAGCACGTCTGAGATCAGATGCATTGTAAGGAACCCCAACCCTCTCTAATAGCGCGTCTGAGATCAGATGCATTGTAAGGAACCCCAACCCTCTCTAATAGCGCGTCTGAGATCAGATGCATTGTAAGGAACCCCGACCCTCTCTAATAGCGCGTCTGAGATCAGACGCATTGTAAATTCTTCTGTATTTGGTACAATTTTCAAATTACCTGAAAATTGCAGAGAACCCTTTAGGGATGCTCAGGGAATCCCTGTTGAATTGTACTATACAGTGTATGTGTGTATGATTATATATATATATATATATATATATATATATATATATATATATATATATACTAGCTGAGAGACCCGGCGTTGCCCGGGATGTAATGTTCCCGTTCCTCTCTCTCCTCCCCCCTCTCTGTTTGTCCCCCATTCACATCAATCCAGTCCCCCCCCTCCCTCCCTCCTTTACAGCTTCATGTAGCGTGTGTGCGTCAGTCACTGTGTGTTTGCTCGCGCGTCAGTGAGTCTGAGGCAGAAACACAAACACACACAGACTGACTGACGCACACACAGTCAGTGTGTGCCTCAGTCAGTGTGTGCCTCAGTCAGTGTGTGCGTGCGTCAGTCAGGCTTTGTGTGCGCGTCAGTCAGTGTGTGCGTGCGTGCGGCAGTCAGTCAGTGTGTGCGCGCGGGGCGTCAAAGGGAGGGGGGGGGCGTCAAAGGGAGGGGGGGGGCGTCAAAGGGAGGGGGGGGGCATCAAAGGGAGGGGGGGGGGCGTCAAAGGGAGGGGGGGGGGCGTCAAAGGGAGGGGGGGGGGGCGTCAAAGGGAGGGGGGGGGGGCGTCAAAGGGAGGGGGGGGGCGTCAAAGGGAGGGGGGGGGCGTCAAAGGGAGGGGGGGGGCGTCAAAGGGAGGGGGGGGGGCGTCAAAGGGAGGGGGGGGGCGTCAAAGGGAGGGGGGGGCGTCAAAGGGAGGGGGGGCGTCAAAGGGAGGGGGGGGCGTCAAAGGGAGGGGGGGGCGTCAAAGGGAGGGGGGGGGCGTCAAAGGGAGGGGGGGGGGCGTCAAAGGGAGGGGGGGGGGCGTCAAAGGGAGGGGGGGGCGTCAAAGGGAGGGGGGGGGGCGTCAAAGGGAGGGGGGGGGCGACAAAGGGAGGGGGGGGGGCGCCTCAAAGGCATGGATTCCTCCCCCTGCATTTCCTGCAGTGGACAGGAGGGGGGGGGCAGTGGATAGGAGGGGGGGGCAGTGGACAGTGACACACACACACACACACACACACACACACACACACACACACACACACACACCTCAGTTGATGCGCCCTTTCTCAGTTCCGTTTGGCGCCGGAGGTGGGGAGCGACACCTACCTGTACTTCCGGGCGCCGCCACCGTCTGACTCGGCGCCGCGAGGGAGGAAGGGGGTCCGCCATCTTACGCGCCGCGTGGCAGCTGCGGGAAGCGAGGTGATTTGGAGCGGGGAGGGGGGAGAGGTGATTTGGAGCGGGGAGAGGTGATTTGGAGCGGGGAGAGGTGATTTGGAGCGGGGAGAGGTGATTTGGAGCGGTGAGGGGGGAGAGGTGATGCCGCTGGGGAGGGGGAAAGGTGATTTGGAGCGGGGAGGGGGAGAGGTGATGCCGCTGGGGAGGGGGAAGAGGTGATGCCGCTGGGGAGGGGGAAGAGGTGATGCCGCTGGGGAGGGGGAAGAGGTGATGCCGCTGGGAGGGGGAAAAGGTGATTTGGAGAGGGGAGAGAGAGGTGTGTGTGTGTGTGTGTGTGTGTGTGTGTGTGTGTGTGTGTGTGTGTGTGTGTGTGTGTTTTATTTATTTTTTTGGACCTTTGGCCCGTCACTCCGCCTCAGGCCAATGAGAGGTGTGGGGGGCGGGCCAAGGGGGTGGTGTGAGTGTGTGAGGCCAATGAGAGGTGTGCGGGGGCGGGCGGGCCAAGGGACCAATGAGATTGCCGCTAGGGACACCGGACATCCAGCAGGCAGGCAAACATACAGTGCTTTCACTAATATAGTATAAGATATATATATATACATATATATATATACACACACACACACACATACACACACACCAACAGTGAAATGGTTAAAGGTGCAAACAAGGAGCGCTCTTTAAGTATATCTGAGGTTTGAGGATACCATCGTATTTCCTTCTGCTTCATTCCCTTTAAAATCAGCTACTACCCCTTCAAATTAATAATTTGACAAAATCTTAACATAATCTAATAGATTTGTTGCGCTGATCAATGTTTAACTTCACTTTTTTTACATGGTAGCGGCCATTTTAACTTCCCTGGGAGGCAAATTTTGAGCAACCTGGTATCTCCAGAACTCAACCAGAGAATTTAAAAAGGGTGAGGTTACTAAACCAGCAAAATATGCCCCCCATAGTGGCAAACAGGAGCCCCGTATGCGCGGGTGGCGAGTACAGCAGACGGCGGATTTAACGCTTATTCATTGGAAGAGATTACTGAATGTCCACATTTTCTTCACAAATACGTTTGCGTTTCCCCCCCCCCCCCTTAATTTCGCATTTTTATTACATTTTTATTAACAAGATCACACATGGGAAAACAATTGACAAAAATGGCCGTGTGCGGGTCATGTGACCGGCGGCCATGTTTGCGCAAGGTGCTTCACCTCATTTTCACGGGAACAGCACCCGGAAAATGTCGCGTGGTTCACAAACTTTAGCAAAACACGACGCACTTCTTTTATGGCAGGGACGTGGCTTGGGGGTTATCGCAAGGTGCCTGTCCCAGACCTGCTGCCGTTGGTGAGGATGGGGTGGGTGAGAAAACTCCAGTGAGGGGGGATCTTTGCTTCAGGGTGATCCTGGCTCTGCACCCACGACGGCTGCACGGACAGTAACCGAAACGGATTGCCGCCGAGCCGCTTTCCTGGTCCCAGGGAAGGAGATGGCGTGACAGTGTCCCGGAGATATTAGCTCGCGTGGCTGCTGTGACCTCTGCAATGCTTTCTCATTATACCGCCTGCGAGTTCTCACTGTCGCAATAAAGCAGGGCCATTAGCTGCCAGGATCGCCTGGCACATGCAAGCGGCGGGTACTGCCAAGGTCAGAGAGCAGCCTTCTGGGACGACTTTGAAGTGTAATTTCGGTGACAGATGCGGACGTGTGCTGGGCTCCTGCAGCACCTTCCAAAAACAGTCACAATCATTAGCCGCCGTTAACAGCGCATTAACCACCTTCACTGCCGGAGGGGCTAGAATAGGGAGCCCTCTCCAAACCGCAATTGGTTAAAATCGTGTGCTCCTAACATAAGAGAACTCAAATTAATGTCCGCAATGTTATAGGATAGAAGAGATGCAATAAGACATCTAGAGAAAGGCGTTCAAAAGTTTTATAATAAATGGGAGAATCATTAGGAACTTCTTTCGACAACGCAAAAAGAATAGGGAATAAAAAAAGGTGTTTGAGGGATCAAGGTAGTTTCTATTAAAACAGGTGATACACTGGAAGGGGTGTATATACAAGCAATAACATAAATCAGGGTGCTCAGCCAGCCATGAAGGGGTTAAGGTGGCAATTTATAGGAAACTAGCTGAGAGACCCGGCGTTGCCCGGGATGTAAATGCGTAATAGGTAGTATTATTTATAAATGGTGGAACAATAGGTGACTATTTGTTGTAAAGGTTGGATAATAATGTTGAAAAGAAAGATGGAAGAAAATGTAATACGATGTTGTATAAAAATGGTTTATTGTAACCACACCACAGTACAATGTATATTTTGGTGACATAAGTGATGTGAAAATGTGAGGCGTGTGTCCTGCTAGGGTGTGAGTGTGTGTGAGGCGGCGGGTGGGTGTTCAGTACGGGTGGCGCGTGGGTAGTGAGTGCTGGCTGTGGGTCGGGGTCCTGCTAGGGTGTGAGGCGGCGGGTGTGTGGCGAGTGCGGGTGACAGCTGGTCAGTGATATTGTTGCGTAGGGGCAGGATGCGGCAGGTGTGTGTCGAGTGTGTGGGGTGGGTGAGAGGCGGCGGGTGTGTGTCGAGTGTGGCGGGTGTCTGTTGAGTGCGTGCGGCGGCTGTGTGGCGCAGGGGTGTGAGCGGTGGGCGGGTGAAAGGCAGAAGTGCGGGTGGGCGAAAGGCAGAGGCAGGAGGCGGACGAAAGGCATTGAAGGAGGGGAGGTGAGGTTGGAGGGGTGGTGAGGGGAGGTGAAGGGGGGCGGAGGGGAGGTCGGAGGGGAGGTGAGGAGGATGGGTGGTGAGGGGGGGGGTGTTGGGGGATGGTGAGGGGAGGTGAAGGGGGGGCGGAGGGGAGGTGAAGGGGGGGCGGAGGGGAGGTGAAGGGGGGGCAGAGGGGGCGGAGGGGAGGTGAAGGGGGGCAGAGGGGGTAGGTGGGAAGGGTGGAGGTGGGGGGCTGGGGGGGAGGGGGGAGGTGAAGGGGGGGTGAGGGTAGATGAAGGGGGGGTGGAGGGGAGGTGGGAAGGGGGGGAGGTGGTGGGAAGGTGGGAAGGGGGGCAGGTGGTGGGAAGGGGGGGGAGGTGGTGGGAAGGGGGGGAGGTGGTAGGAAGGTGGGAAGGTTGTAAGGGGGGAGTGAAGGGGGGTGAAGGTGGGGGTGGAGGGGGCGGTGAATGTGGGGGTGGAGGGGAGGTGAAGCGGGGGTGGAGGGGAGGTGAAGCGGGGGTGAAGGTGGGGGTGGAGGGGGGCGGTGAATGTGGGGGTGGAGGGGAGGTGAAGGTAGGGGTGGAGGGGAGGTGAAGCGGGGGTGGAGGGAAGGTGGGAAGGGGGGGGGAGGTGGGAAGGTTGTAAGGGGGGAGTGAAGGGAAGGTGAAGGGGGGTGAAGGAGGGTGAAGGTGGGGGTGGAGGGGAGGGTGAAGGTGGGGGTGGAGGGGAGGGTGAAGGTGGGGGTGGAGGGGGCGGTGAATGTGGGGGTGGAGGGGAGGTGAAGCGGGGGTGGAGGGGAGGTGAAGCGGGGGTGGAGGGGAGGTGAAGCGGGGGTGGAGGGGAGGTGAAGGGGGGTGGAGGAGGGGAGGTGAAGGGGTGGAGGTGAAGTGGAGGGGAGGTGAAGGGGGGGGGTGGAGGGGAGGTGAAGGGGAGGTGAAGGGGGGGGTGAAGGGGGGGTGGTGGAGGGGAAGGGGGGGAGGTGAAGGGGGGGGTGGTGGAGGGGAGGAGGTGGAGGGGAGGAGGTGAAGGGGGGGGGGTGAAGGGGAGGTGGAGGGGAGGTGAAGGGGGGGGGGGGGTGAAGGGGAGGTGGAGGGGGGGGTGAAGTGGAGGTTAAGGGGGGGGGGTGGGGGGGAGGTTAAGGGGGGGGTGGAGGGGGGTTAAGGGGGGGGTGGAGGGGAGGTTAAGGGGAGGTTGGAGGGGAGGTGAAGGTGGGGTGAAGTGGAGGTGGGGTGAAGTGGAGGTGAAGGGGGGTGGAGGGGTGGAGGGGGGGTGGAAGGGAGGGGGGGTGGAGGGGTGGAGGGGGGGTGGAAGGGAGGGGGGGTGGAAGGGAGGGGGGGGGAGGGGGGTGGAAGGGAGGGGGAGGTGGAAGGGGGTGGGCTGTGGTTCCTTGTCATGGTCTGTCGAGTGGGGAGGGGGGTGGGGGAGGGGAAGTGGAGTGAGGGCGTGGGGGAGGGAAGGGGAGTGGACGTGAGGGGTGGTGGAGGGGAAGTGGAGTGAGGGGTGGGGAGGGGAAGTGGAGTGAGGGGTGGGGGAGGGGAGGTGAAGGCCGCTCCCTCACCCGTCCGGCCGTTCCCTCACTCGTCCGGCAGCTCCCTCACCCGTCCGGCCGCTCCCTCACCCGTCCGGCCGCTCCCTCACCCGTCCGGCCGCTCCCTCACCCGTCCGGCAGGTCCCACGTGGATCTGGGGCGGGAGGCAGCGTGTTGTGGCCGCTCCCCCGCTGTGTCCCTGGCGCGCGCTCGCTCCCCCGCTGACTGTAGTGTCGCCGGGGGGGGGGGGTATCGGGGAGACACTGACACTGGAGGGGAGGGGGGGTGAGGGGAGGTGAAGGGGGGTGGAAGGGAAGTGAAGGCCGCTCACTCACCCATCCGGCAGGTCCCACGTGGATCTGAGGCGGGAGGCAGTGTGTTGTGGCCGCTCCCCCGCTGTGTCCCGGGCGCCGCCATCTTGTGTACTCGGTGCCGCGAGGCAGCCTGCCTGGCCACTGGCTGTTCCCCCGCCGGGGAGGGGAAGTGAGTGAGGGAAGGTGAAGGCCGCTCACTCACCTGTCCGGCAGCTCCCACGTGGAGGGGGGGGGGGTGAAAGCGCGGGAAACAGGGAGAGGCGGAGCCTCCGGGACCGGTGGGGAAGAGAGCGGGAGATGTGCTGCTAACACTGTGAGCCCCGCTAATGTATGTAACACTGTGTGTGTGTGTGTGTGTGTGTGTGTGTGTGTGTGTGTGTGTGGGGGGGGGGGGGGGGGGGGGAGATGGATGGAGGGGGGGGGGATGGATGGAGGGGGGGGGGGATGGATGGAGGGGGGGGGGAGATGGATGGAGGGGGGGGGGGAGATGGATGGAGGGGGGGGGGGAGATGGATGGAGGGGGGGGGGAGATGGATGGAGGGGGGGGGGAGATGGAGGGGGGGGGGGAGATGGAGGGGGGGGGAGATGGAGGGGGGGGGGAGATGGAGGGGGGGGGAGATGGAGGGGGGGGTTGTGTGTGTTTAGTGTGTGTGTGTGTATAGTGGTGTGTGTGTGTGTGTGTGTGTATAGTGATGTGTGTGTGTGTATAGTGGTGTGTATAGTGGTGTGTGTATAGTGGTGTGTGTGTGTGTGTGTGTGTGTGTGTGTGTGTGTGTGTGTGTGTGTGTGTGTGTGTGTGTATAGTGATGTGTGTGTGTGTGTATAGTGATGTGTGTGTGTGTGTGTGTGTGTGTGTGTATAGTGATGTGTGTGTGTGTGTGTGTGTGTGTGTGTATAGTGATGTGTGTGTGTGTGTGTGTGTGTGTGTGTGTGTGTGTGTGTGTGTGTGTGTGTGTGTGTGTGTGTGTGTGTGTGTGTGTGTGTGTGTGTGTGTGTGTGTGTGTGTGTGTGTGTGTGTGTGTGTGTGTGTGTGTGTGTAAGGGAGCAATCTCATTGGCCTGGCCCAAGGTCCAATGAGATTGCCGCTAGGGACACGGGGAGGGGCACAGGGAGACACATACAGACCCGGACACATAGGACACTTTCAGAAATATATAGTAGAAGGATTTGCAATGTGTTATATAATGGGACACCTACATTTACACACAGCAATATGTACACTGCTTTCTCTGCTTCTGTACGTGTATGATTTCATTTAATATATCATGTAATGTTTGGTGCAGCAGTTGTTAGATATGGAGATACACACAAACGTGTACCTGCTTATTGGGAAACGGTACAGGATGTAAATGTTTGTGTGAAAAATAAAGAAATACAGGCATACCCCGGTTTAAGTACACTCACTTTAAGTACACTCGCGAGTAAGTACATCTCGCTCAATAGGCAAACGGCAGCTCACGCATGCGCCAGTCAGCACGTCCTGAACAGCAATACCGGCTCCCTACCTGTAACGAAGGTGTGCGCAAGCGGGGAGACTATAGAGCCTGTTACAAATGCGTTATTTATATCAGTTATGCACGTATATGACGATTGCAGTACAGTACATGCATCGATAAGTGGGGAAAAGGCAGTGCTTCACTTTAAGTACATTTTCGCTTTACATACATGCTCCGGTCCCATTGCGTACGTTAATGTGGGGTATGCCTGTAGTATACAAAAAAAAAAGGGAGATTTTCCCTTTTCTCCGGAGCCGCTGAACAGCGGGCCGCTACTTTTATCTGTTTGACAAAGGATGGCATCAAAATTACTTTGCAAACAATGGACCAAACAAAAAGACATTCATTCGCCTCCGTCTTATCCTCATTAGAGAAAGATTGTCAATTCCCTCCGATGCTTTCCATGGAAATGTTAAAACTTGAAAACAATATTTTAAAATACTTATTTGTGTCCGATTACTGTTAAAAAGTTGTCAATCCGATAAATTTATCCAACATGTCCCTTTCCTTATTCCACGTTTGTTTAGGAGGAAGACCCCATTCATTCTGATTTTCACAATTAAATCCAGATCTTGTTGTCAGAGGGTGCCGCGCTCTCCCTGCTGTGAGGTCACTGTGTCAGAGGGTGCTGCTCTATCCCTGCTGTGAGGTCACTGTGTCAGAGGGTGCCGCGCTCTCCCTGCTGTGAGGTCACTGTGTCAGAGGGTGCCGCGCTCTCCCTGCTGTGAGGTCACTGTGTCAGAGGGTGCTGCTCTATCCCTGCTGTGAGGTCACTGTGTCAGAGGGTGCCGCGCTCTCCCTGCTGTGAGGTCACTGTGTCAGAGGGTGCCGCGCTCTCCCTGCTGTGAGGTCACTGTGTCAGAGGGTGCTGCTCTATCCCTGCTGTGAGGTCACTGTGTCAGAGGGTGCCGCGCTCTCCCTGCTGTGAGGTCACTGTCAGAGGGTGCAGCTCTCTCCCAGCTGTGATGTCACAAGGCCAGAGGGTGCCGCGCTCTCCCTGCTGTGAGGTCACTGTGTCAGAGGGTGCTGCTCTATCCCTGCTGTGATGTCACAAGGCCAGAGGGTGCTGCTCTATCTCTGCTGTGATGTCACTGTGTCAGAGGGTGCTGCTCTATCCCTGCTGTGATGTCACAGGGTCAGAGGGTGCCGCGCTCTCCCTGCTGTGAGGTCACTGTGTCAGAGGGTGCTGCTCTATCCCTGCTGTGAGGTCACTGTGTCAGAGGGTGCCGCGCTCTCCCTGCTGTGAGGTCACTGTGTCAGAGGGTGCCACGCTCTCCCTGCTGTGAGGTCACTGTTTCAGAGGGTGCTGCTGTATCCCTGCTGTGAGGTCACTGTGTCAGAGGGTGCCGCGCTCTCCCTGCTGTGAGGTCACAAGGCCAGAGGGTGCTGCTCTATCCTTGCTGTGATGTCACTGTGTCAGAGGGTGCTGCTGTATCCCTGCTGTGATGTCACAAGGCCAGAGGGTGCTGCTCTATCTCTGCTGTGAGGTCACTGTGTCAGAGGGTGCTGCTCTATCCCTGCTGTGATGTCACAGGGTCAGAGGGTGCCGCGCTCTCCCTGCTGTGAGGTCACTGTGTCAGAGGGTGCTGCTCTATCCCTGCTGTGATGTCACAGGGTCAGAGGGTTCCGCTCTCTCCCTGCTGTGATGTCACAGGAGTAGAAGCTGTCGCTGTCTCGCTCTGCTGTGATGTCACAGGGTGCTCGGAAACCAATTCAAATAGAGAGTAAGAAAACACTGAAATAATTGGAATTTTTAAAAATCATTTATATAGCTAATTACTTATAAAAAAAAACGTGCTAAGAAATCTATAAATATAACTTTACATTACTTGGGATTACATTGTTTATAGTCAAAGTCTGTGCTTCCCATCGTATTAAATCTGGGGGAGCACGATTAGTGAACAATATTCAACGCCTTAAAGCCAGACAAGGAACACAATTATTCACATCATTAAATAAAATGACCCATTATGCCTTGCCCAAGGAAATGACTCAATGATAATACAGTGAGACAAGACTTCTATTTGCATCTCCATAAGGAAAGCAGTTCTCCAGGCATGCACCGAGTGTAACATCTCCTAACTCTTTCCTGCCTGGATTTCTGCTCTGGGGGCGGCCATCTTGTTTATAGGAGTTTTTGTTCCTGAAATGAAGTTTCAGTTGGAAGATATTGACTCTCCACGGGGGGGGGGGGGGGGGGAGGCGTCTATAAAAACAGCAATAAAGGTAGCAAACGGTTACCAAGCAGATAAACCCAGGCGCAGCACGCTGCCTGATGTGCAGGAGACGTAAACACGCAGAGAGCTGGGGAACGAAGAGTAGAGAACATGGCAGAATGTCCCACCTCCCCTGGGTACAGCTCCTGTGCCGGAGCTGAGGGAGGCTCAGGGAAATCGAACAAACCTTTTCGGCAAATTGCTCTCAGATCCCGTTGAATCACATTCCTATTTCCCTGGATCTATCGCAAGCATCTCTTAATTGTAATCACTGCCCAACTCGGCTGGGAGGCAGGCGGATCCCTTTCAGTGAAGAGTGGGTCCAGTTTGGTTCCGTCTCAGCCCTCCAGAACTTCTGGATGTTCTCCATCTCTACAAAAATCCTGAAACTTCTTAAAACCATGGAGGTATCCGACAGCCAATTACTCCCCTACCATATACACAGATAGCCACCGTTTTTTTGTACCTGCCCATGACGCAGAATATTGCGCTATAATGCACGTATAACCAGTGTCACATATTTTCCATAGGTTTCTATGGCAGTGCGCTGAATATCACAGAATATCTCACTGTAAGCCGACAAAGGTTAATATAATCCTGGCTACACTTGTACTGTATTCACAGAGCTGATCTGGGCTGTGAAATCTGCCCGGTGCCCACAGATGCCTATTCTGTGCTATTTTATACCACGGAGCCCAGCTGCTGCGACAAGCATAACTTGGCACTGAAAGGGTTACGGCAAGAGTCTGTAAAAAAAGCAAAGTGTACGTCAGAGCCCAGCAAATACTCCCTCGTCTACGCACACGCACAGTCATGTACGCACTAAAAAGAGACTCTTGTATCAGTCTCTCAATGTCTAACGCCGACACACACGTTCTGTGCATTTGTGTTTCCGCTATGTGACAGCGCTCACTGCGAGCGCTCTGTCCTGTGCACCATCATACACACTGCTGTCTCTAGCACACGCGAGCGCTCTGTCCTGTGCGCCATCACACACACTGCTGTCTCTAGCACACGCGAGCGCTCTGTCCTGTGCGCCATCACACATACTGCTGTCTCTAGCACACGCGAGCGCTCTGTGCTGTGCGCCATCACACACACTGCTGTCTCTAGCACACGCGAGCGCTCTGTCCTGTGCGCCATCACACACACTGCTGTCTCTAGCACACGCGAGCGCTCTGTCCTGTGCGCCATCACACACACTGCTGTCTCTAGCACACGCGAGCGCTCTGTCATGTGCGCCATCACACACACTGCTGTCTCTAGCACACGCGAGCGCTCTGTCCTGTGCGCCATCACACACACTGCTGTCTCTAGCACACGCGAGCGCTCTGTCCTGTGCGCCATCACACACACTGCTGTCTCTAGCACACGCGAGCGCTCTGTCCTGTGCGCCATCACACACACTGCTGTCTCTAGCACACGCGAGCGCTCTGTCCTGTGCGCCATCACACACACTGCTGTCTCTAGCACACGCGAGCGCACTGTCCTGTGCGCCATCACACACACTGCTGTCTCTAGCACACGCGAGCGCTCTGTCCTGTGCGCCATCACACACACCTGTCTCTAGCACACGCGAGCGCTCTGTCCTGTGTGCCATCACACACACTGCTGTCTCTAGCACACGCGAGCGCTCTGTCCTGTGCGCCATCACACACTGCTGTCTCTAGCACACGCGAGTGCTCTGTCCTGTGCGCCATCACACAAACACCTATCTCTAGCACACGCTAACGCCCTGTCCGCCATCACACACACCTGTCTCTAGCACACGCTAACGCTCTGTGCCGGCCTGGACACATTACACACACCTGTCTCTAGCACACGCTAACGCTCTGTGCCGGCCTGGACACATTACACACACCTGTCTCTAGCACACGCTAACGCTCTGTGCCGGCCTGGACACATTACACACACCTGTCTCTAGCACATGCCAACGCTCTGTGCTGGCCTGGACACATCACACACACCTGTCTCTAGCACACGCTAATGCTCTGTGCCGGCCTGGACACATTACACACACCTGTCTCTAGCACACGCTAACGCTCTGTGCCGGCCTGGACACATTACACACACCTGTCTCTAGCACACGCTAACGCTCTGTGCTGGCCTGGACATATTACACACACCTGTCTCTAGCACACGCTAACGCTCTGTGCCGGCCTGGACATATTACACACACCTGTCTCTAGCACACGCTAACGCTCTGTGCCGGCCTGGACACATTACACACACCTGTCTCTAGCACACGCTAACGCTCTGTGCTGGCCTGGACACATTACACACACCTGTCTCTAGCACACGCTAACGCTCTGTGCCGGCCTGGACACATTACACACACACCTGTTGCTAGCACACGCCCCTGTGCTGAAGCTGGGATATCCTGAAAACCTGACCTCTTGGGGGGGTCTTGCGGACTGGAGCTGAGCCCCCTGCCACAAACCACCCAGGTATCTTAAAGCTGCAGTCCCCTGTAACGAGTACTCAGAGGCACGTTCATAATAGGATTCCTGATTTGCCAAAACACGAACCCTCGATCCTCTCTCTGAAATACCTAAAGATGAAGGAGGCCTCTCTACGTCAGGACTGGGAACAGGCGCAAAGAGGAGAACGGAGCTCGAAACGATGGAGACGACCAGTGCTTTCCAAACCAAACCTGATCGCCAAGTCACGCAGGACAGGTTGTGGCTCTTCCCCCCAGAAATGTTGTAGAGGGCATCTCCTTCAACTCAGGGGCTCTCAATTCCAGTCCTCAAGGCCCCCCAACAGGTCAGGGTTTCAGGATATCCCCCTTCAGCACAGGTGGCTCAATCTGTGGCTCAGTCAAAGACGGAGCCACTGATTGAGTCACCTGTGCTGAAGCAGACTCTTCGACTGAGCCACCTGTGCTGAAGCAGGGATATCCTTAAGTCCTGACCTGTTGGGGGTTTTGAGGACCCCTGCTTTAACCCTTTCAGCATTAGAACGTTTAAACAGTGCAGATTCTCCTTTTCCTATCGTCACAAGAAGAGACGGCGTCCGTGTGCACGCAGGGACGGGACAGGCGGCGGCCGTGTGCACGCAGGGACGGGACAGGCGGCGTCCGTGTGCACGCAGGGACGGGACAGGCGGCGGCCGTGTGCACGCAGGGACAGGCGGCGGCCGTGTGCACGCAGGGACGGGACAGGCGGCGGCCGTGTGCACGCAGGGACGGGACAGGCGGCGGCCGTGTGCACGCAGGGACGGAACAGGCGGCGGCCGTGTGCACGCAGGGACGGGACAGGCGGCGGCCGTGTGCACGCAGGGACGGGACAGGCGGCGGCCGTGTGCACGCAGGGACGGGACAGGCGGCGTCCGTGTGCACGCAGGGACGGGACAGGCGGCGGTTTAGTGGAGGCGTGAGTGCATTTACTGTATATTGCTGCCGTTATGCACAAGGTTGACCTGTTTCTGCGGTGTAAATGTACTAAGAAGAGGGACATTAGGTGACGCGGAACGGGCGGAGGGGGAGAGAGGACGCTCGCTTTTTTCCCGGTAAATTTACTTAGCAGAGATGTAACAATGTCAGCCGTATTATCCTGCGTCCCGTTCCTTTCCTACGCACCCTGACGAGCACGTGCTAGAGAGCAGTTTGCTCCGTGGAAGAAAAACCAAACGTGGAAGCTGCCAGCGCCGCCTGCGTTCAGCGCTAAGTACCATTTGATGTACTCCCTGGGGTACAGAGCAAAGTTGGACAATGTTAAGTGCTAAGATTTGTGAGCTGCGGCGGTGAAGCAGCGTTGTAGGTTGGGACTATCAAGAGTAAAGGTATCTGCTTTATATGACACACGGGTGGACGAGGAGGGGCCTTTGACTGGCAGTGGTCTGCAATCTTGTATTTTATCTTGTTTTGGGGGGATTAAACTCCACTGAAAACACAACAGCCAGGGTGCGGGACCCATCATTTCTTCTCTGTGCACACGATTTAAATCCCAGATCCTTGTTACCCAGTATGGTCACTTCGTGCATCAAGTTTTCTTTGGTGTAGAACTGGCTCCATTCTGGTGCAAACCGCAGCACCAGATTTACTGAGCAAACAAACCCTATTGCGCTAGTTTTGCACAAAGGAAAGGTTGATAATGACTCCATTGATCTTTATGTGTCTCAGGCATCATGATTAGGCTGCGTCCACGCTGGCGCTGAGCGTGCTGTGCGCTCGGTGCTTGCCGTCTTTATGTGGAAGTCCTCGCTCATGCGGTGCGCGCGCGCTCACCCAAGCTTGGCGCTTGAGCAGATAAGAAAACCTGACTTTGAAGGGCACTCAACTTGCCCGCAATGCCCTCCCCCCCCCCCCCCGTCCGCGCTTGCAAAATAGGCAGGACACCCAGCGCTCATGCTTAGAGAGTTTGTGATGTCACCGCTCTCAAGCAGCGGAGATGCTAGAACCTGTGTGGCTGAAAATGTGATGAAGTGCTCCATCCACTGGTCATATGTAAATGAAGCCCCCACTGGAGACTACTAATTAATGCAAAGGGTTAATGGCCTTAATGGGTTAACCAGGTGGCATCACTGGTTACTCCCCTCGCCAACATGTGATGTAGGATAACTATGCAGAAGGGATTGTCAGTCCCTTGTATGTCTTGTGACCAGTTATGACACCATAGGGAGATTGAAGGGTATATATAACTCCACCCCATGTTCTAGAAGCATGTTCCTTGGAGTTCTGGCAGAGGGCCTCACTGTGAATCCTGTATGTTTAAGTGTATAGATATGTATATTAAGCGTGTCCTATCCATGTTTATTATTTAACGTTAAGGAATGTGCCCTATATAGTTAGCGCCTATGGTAATGGCTCAAGATTGTTCTCATGCGGGGAAAGGAGAGAGCATGTTCCTAGCAGTTCTCCGAGAAATAGATCCAGAGCATAACAAGATCGGCCCAACCGCCTGGTCCTTCGTAAGCTCCCGATCCAATATGCATGGACGAGGTATGCAATACACAGTAAGGGGGTACTGATCCCAGAAAGCAGAGAGTATTCCCCGCGGGGGTAACCTGAGATGCGGCATTACTGACGCGATGCAGGAGATTGTCCATCTTATCAATACTAAGGGAAAGCAGCATAAGTACCCCCCCAGCGTGGGAGTGAGAGCTGCCAGGGGGAGAAGCGCAGAGTAACTTTAGGATTTGCCCCCAGCTAATATGTCTGACAGGAAGAGTCTGTCCTTGCGCAGCGAGCCTTATATACGGGTGTGAATAAAGCGCTTGTTTGTACTATAAACGTTCCTGGCGCCCGTTCTTACTCTATCTGCATATCCACACCCAGCCTGCACCCAGCACCCTGACCAGGTCTGAGAGACTGAGCACAGCCTGCACTGACCAAGCACCCTGACCAGGTCTGAGAGACTGAGCACAGCCTGCACTGACCAAGCACCCTGACCAGGTCTGAGAGACTGAGCCCAGCCTGCACCCAGCACCCTGACCAGGTCTGAGAGACTGAGCCCAGCCTGCACCCAGCACCCTGACCAGGTCTGAGAGACTAAGCCCAGCCTGCACCCAGCACCCTGACCAGGTCTCAGAGACTGAGCCCAGCCTGCACCCAGCACCCTGACCAGGTCTGGGAGACTGAGCCCAGCCTGCACTGACCCAGCACCCTGACCAGGTCTGAGAGACTGAGCACAGCCTGCACTGACCCAGCACCCTGACCAGGTATGAGAGACTGAGCCCAGCCTGCACCCAGCACCCTGACCAGGTCTGAGAGACTGAGCCCAGCCTGCACCCAGCACTCTGACCAGGTCTGAAAGACTGAGCCCAGCCTGCACTGACCCAGCACCCTGACCAGGTCTGAGAGACTGAGCCCAGCCTACACTGACCCAGCACCCTGACCAGGTCTGAGAGACTGAGCCCAGCCTGCACCCAGCACCCTGACCAGGTCTGAGAGACTGAGCCCAGCCTGCACCCAGCACCCTGACCAGGTCTGAGAGACTGAGCCCAGCCTGCACCCAGCACCCTGACCAGGTCTGAGAGACTGAGCCCAGCCTGCACTGACCCAGCACCCTGACCAGGTCTGAGAGACTTAGCCCAGCCTGCACCCAGCACCCTGACCAGGTCTGAGAGACTGAGCCCAGCCTGCACCCAGCACCCTGACCAGGTCTGAGAGACTGAGCCCAGCCTGCACCCAGCACCCTGACCAGGTATGATTATATATATATATCGATGTAAACTCCTTTATAGTCGGGCTAGGAGGGTTACATAAGAAAAAATAGGATTGTATTTCTAATAAGAGATCCATGCATCAAAGCAAAGGAAAGAGTGCTGTGATGAACGGCTTCAAATGTTAATCAGGTTTTTTATTATGTTTGATACGGATCATTAACCCGCGAGGTTTACACCGGTTGAGGTCTAGCAGAGAAACACAGAATTTAATAGATCTCATTATAACACGTGCACCGGGTAATTCCTCCTCCTGACATTCCCCAAATCACATTATGACGTTTCTACCTTCATACAAGGAGCTGAGAGGGGCTGCTCGGGAATGCCTCTCAGCAACCTGGGAACAGAAAGCCCCTTCTCACCTTAATACATGCACCCCCCCGGCCGCGCTCAATTCCAGCCCTCAGGACCCCCCCCAACAGGTCTGGTTTTCAGGATATCCCATCTTCAGCACAGGTGGCTCAATCAGCCCCAGCTTCAGCACAGGTAGCTCAATCAGTCTTTGCTGAAGCTGGGATAGCCTGAAAACCTGACCTGTTGGGGGGGGGGAGGGGGGGCTGGAGGACTGCAGTTGAGCCCCCCTGCCCTAAATCAGTGTTTCCAACCCGAGGGGCCCAGAAGACCACACAGCAGGAGGGACGTACACACTGGAAGATACAGACAGTGACAAATAAAAAGCAATATATAATCCCCTGATCCTTATAAATAGAATTTGGGGGGGGGGATTTAAAGGGGCAGTTCCCCTGACATGTTTATTTATTTTAAAGATTTCTTCACATCACTGTATACAGCAGTATGTCTGTTTCCACCTTTCTAATTCTCGCCCTGCTTACCGATTTATTTTAACTGTGTATTTCATTACAAGAAAATTATCCCCAAATCTACATGCAATATCTGCTGATCCTTTCTCACTTACTGAAATTAGTAGTCCCCAAAAAACTTAACTGAGAAGATATATTTGTTTTTATAAGACCCTTTGTAGTCTGCATGTAAAGCAGCTCGGTGCTGCCTGGTGGAATGGAGAAAGTGAGCGGGAGTTGCCATGTGAAAGTTCTTCTGCAGGCTTTGGGCCTCTTTAAATGAAATAAAACGGTGTTAATCTGCTTTAAAGGACATCACAGAGTCACATTCAAAACAAGTAATATTGGGGGGGGTGGGGGGTCTGCTCCTTGGGCATCTTTCTTTGTATCCTGAATCAAGGAGGGGGCCCAATGGCAAAACATAGTTACATTGTTACATAGTTACATAGTTACATTGTAGATGTGGTGGAAAAAAAGACGTGTCCATCAAGTTCAACCTATGCTAAATTTAGGCGACAGATACATTATCCTATATCTATACTTACTTTTTGATCCAGAGGAAGCAAACAAAAAACCCCAGTGACATATCATCCAATGATATCTCATAAGGGGAAAAATAAATTCCTTCCTGACTCCAAAAATTGGTAATCAGATTACTCCCTGGCTCAGCATCCTTCCCGTGTTACTTATTTGGTATATCCCTGCATACCTTTCCTATCTAAAAAGATGTCCAGCCATTTTTTAAACAAGTCTATTGTATCTGCCATCCCAGTCTCCATGGGTAGTAAATCCCACACTGTAACTGCCCTTACTGTAAAGAACAGTAATACTGCCCCATGTGGTGGTGTAAGTGACGATACATTCGGGCCATATCATGACCAATTCCACCATACACCAGATCATACAAGTTGTCACAATGATACGTCCCGGTGATGCCACAAGATGAACATTGCAGCAAACAGCTTCCTAGCCGTGGGATTGCTATAAATACATGCGGAGTTACACACCTCCTAGAGACACGCACACCATTAATAATGTAACCACCATAACTCTCCCCGTCATGCCATGTTTGTGTTTAACCCTTCCCTCACCAGCCTTACTTACTTTGGGGAAGGGAGCCGGGACGTTGCAGGCACCATAGATAGAAAGAATTACACCCACACCTTATTGCCAGTGTATCAACCCACATTAAATGAGCAAAGAGCTTCCAAATTGAGCACACGGTCTCAGGGGCTCTTGCAAAGCAAACAGCATCAAATATCCCTCTTTAATTTGATTGAATTTGCCCCATCAGCAGAAAGTTGGCCGGTTTTAAGCACCAGAAGAGGAACGCTTCACAGTTTAAGTCTTTTGGGATTTATTGTGCTTAGTCAGAGAAGGGCTGAGCTCATTATATTTTAAGCCGCGAGTGACGTGATCCCAAAGGTTAACAAAAAAGGACCGAAGTAATTTATGTAACCCCTCTTTACTTTCCCTCAGACTATAGAACCTGTCACTACGGTGGGGGCTGGGTCCTGTAATTTTGGGTTTAACTCTTATAGGGGGGTACACAGAGTAGGAAGCAGGAGTAATTACACACAACAAAACTGTAAGGAATTACAACAGGGCTAGCACATAACCACACAGTATTTCTGCAATCCTACTAAAACAAATAACTAACTCTGCCCCTCTGTCTTTATATATCTCACAGTCACTGCATATTAGTTCCCAGGCCCTGTGATCAGACAGGGTGTTTGTACAATAAACTTTCACTGCAGCTCTGGGTTCAAACAGATGCAGCTGCTGCTCCTTACAGTTACTGTGAGAACATAATCTGTGTTACACTGCAGGGGGATCTCCTTCTTTCCTCTCGCTGTTACACTGCAGGGGGATCTCCTTCTTTCCTCTCGCTGTTACAATGCAGGGGGATCTCTTTCCTTCCTCTGGCTGTTACAATGCAGGGGGATCTCCTTCTTTCCTCTGGCTGTTACAATGCAGGGGGATCTCCTTCTTCCTCCGGCTGTTACAATGCAGGGGGATCTCTTTCCTTCCTCTGGCTGTTACAATGCAGGGGGATCTCCTGCTTTCCTCTGCCTGTTACAATGCAGGGGGATCTCTTTCCTTCCTCTGGCTGTTACAATGCAGGGGGATCTCTTTCCTTCCTCTGGCTGTTACAATGCAGGGGGATCTCTTTCCTTCCTCTGGCTGTTACAATGCAGGGGGATCTCTTTCCTTCCTCTGGCTGTTACAATGCAGGGGGATCTCCTTCTTTCCTCTGGCTGTTACAATGCAGGGGGATCTCTTTCCTTCCTTTGGCTGTTACAATGCAGGGGGATCTCTTTCTTTCCTCTGGCTGTTACAATGCAGGGGGATCTCTTTCCTTCCCTCTGGCTGTTACAATGCAGGGGGATCTCTTTCTTTCCTCTGGCTGTCACAATGCAGGGGGATCTCTTTCCTCTGGCTGTTACAATGCAGGGGGATCTCTTTCCTTCCCTCTGGCTGTTACAATGCAGGGGGATCTCTTTCTTTCCTCTGGCTGTTACAATGCAGGGGGATCTCTTTCTTTCCTCTGGCTGTTGCAATGCAGGGGGATCTCTTTCTTTCCTCTGGCTGTTGCAATGCAGGGGGATCTCCTTCTTTCCTCTGGCTGTTACAATGCAGGGGGATCTCCTTCTTTCCTCTGGCTGTTACAATGAAGGGGGATCTCCTTCTTTCCTCTGGCTGTTACAATGCAGGGGGATCTCTTTCTTTCCTCTGGCTGTTGCAATGCAGGGGGATCTCTTTCTTTCCTCTGGCTGTTGCAATGCAGGGGGATCTCCTTCTTTCCTCTGGCTGTTACAATGAAGGGGGATCTCTTTCTTTCCTCTGGCTGTTACAATGCAGGGGGATCTCCTTCTTTCCTCTGGCTGTTACAATGCAGGGGGGTCTCTTCCTTTCCTCTGGCTGTTACAATGCAGGGGGATCTCCTTCTTGCCTCGGGCTGTTACAATGAAGGGGGATCTCCTTCTTTCCTCTGGCTGTTACAATGCAGGGGGATCTCTTCCTTTCCTCTGGCTGTTACAATGCAGGGGGATCTCCTTTTTTCCTCTGGCTGTTACAATGCAGGGGGATCTCTTCCTTTTTTTGGCTGTTACAATGCAGGGGATCTCCTTCTTTCCTCTGGCTGTTACAATGCAGGGGGATCTCCTTCTTTCCTCTGGCTGTTACAATGCAGGGGGATCTCTTTCTTTCCTCTGGCTGTTACAATGCAGGGGGATCTCTTTCCTTCCTCTCGCTGTTACAATGCAGAGGGATCACCTTCTTTCCTCTGGCTGTTACAATGCAGGGGGATCTCTTTCCTTCCTCTCGCTGTTACAATGCAGAGGGATCACCTTCTTTCCTCTGGCTGTTACAATGCAGGGGGATCTCCTTCTTTCCTCTGGCTGTTACAATGCAGGGGGATCTCTTCCTTCTTGCCTCTGCCTGTTACAATGCAGGGGGATCTCCTTCTTTCCTCTCACTGTTACAATGCAGGGGGATCTCTTTCTTTTTTTTGGCTGTTACAATGCAGGGGGATCTCCTTCTTTCCTCTGGCTGTTACAATGCAGGGGGATCTCATTCTTTCCTCTGGCTGTTACAATGCAAGGGGATCTCCTTCTTGCCTCTGCCTGTTACAATGCAGGGGGATCTTCTTCTTACCTCTGGCTGTTACAATGCAGGGGGATCTCTTTCTTTCTTTTTGGCTGTTACAATGCAGGGGGATCTCTTTCTATCATCTGGCTGTTACAATGCAGGGGGATCTCTTTCTTTCCTCTGGCTGTTACAATGCAGGGGGATCTCTTCCTTTCCTCTGGCTGTTACAATGCAGGGGGATCTCCTTCTTTCCTCTGGCTGTTACAATGCAGGGGGATCTCCTTTCCTCTGGCTGTTACAATGCAGGGGGATCTCCTGCTTTCCTCTGGCTGTTACAATGCAGGGGGATCTCCTTCTATCCTCTGGCTGTTACAATGCAGGGGGATCTCTTTCTTTTTTTTGGCTGTTACAATGCAGGGGGATCTCTTTCTTTCCTCTGGCTGTTACAATGCAGGGGGATCTCTTTCTTTTTTTTGGCTGTTACAATGCAGGGGGATCTCCTTCTTGCCTCTGGCTGTTACAATGCAGGGGGATCTCCTTCTTGCCTCTGGCTGTTACAATGCAGGGGGATCTCTTTCTTTTTTTTGGCTGTTACAATGCAGAGGGATCTCCTTCTTGCCTCTGGCTGTTACAATGCAGGGGGATCTCCTTATTTCCTCTGGCTGTTACAATGCGGGGGGATCTCCTTCTTTCCTCTGGCTGTTGAATCCTGATATTTCTCCTCTTAGCTGTTGCAGGGCTCCCCGAGTTGTCCCTGTACTTTGTACTGGCCAGCAATATCCACCAGTCTCCTCACTCCATGGATCGGGCAGGCCCTTGCAGAGTGTTCTGCAGCAGCCTCACCATATCAAAATGAACTGCCACCCCAGTCCCCGCAGCAATCCCTTTCCCCACTGTCATTCCACTGGCTAAGCACAGTCACATGGTCTAGTAGTGGTCTAGTGGAATGTAATTCTTAAAGGGCCATGTCCTGTGCTTACAGCAGACACAGGGGGTTACATGTATATTACAGGGGGGCGGGGGGGGGAGGAGAAACACAGAAAGAGGCCGGCGCTGACCAGACAAAAAAGAAAAAAGAAAGAAAGAAGAAAACAATACAGGGTCCCATCTAGTATTATTTTCCTTCATACGATGTGAAGGCGCCTTCACTGGGGTCCTGGGGAAGTGGGCAGCGATGTTGAAATAAATGGAACGAATGTATGTGCCACTGCGGGGGAAAGATGGTTATGTCGCATGTTGGATAGGGGCGTTAGATTGTTAGGTCAGCATTGTGGTTCTGTACTGCACCCCATACATACGTACATCCTATAAAGGAAGAATAAAGTCATATATACAGTAGGCGATTTGCTGAAATGTCAGCGTTATGTTAGGATACGGTTGATGACACAATATGATGACAATATTTAGGCCACACGATTAAACGCCCCTTTTGCACACCAATATATTTTTGATGTCATTATGTCTTAAAGCTACCAATTAATAACTCCAATTTGAATTATAATTGTGTTTCATAAGATGCTGTGATGTCATAATACATCGAGACAATGACATCACACGGAACTCTGCAGGTTGACGCAGCCTCTTACCTCACAGATATCTTTCAAGTGCTTAATATAGTGTCGCTCTGTGCTCATGATTTCGTTGATGACATTGGCTCTCATCTGATCGCGGTTCTGAAGGGTTCTGCCGATACACAGGCAGTCCGAGCTCGGGTCCAAGTGCCCATTTTGCACTTCGCTGGTACCTTCCTCCAGTCCATCTTCCTGGTTCACCCAGAGCTGGGGTGCGAGAGATAGGACAGTGTCAGTGGGAGAGGAGAGAGAGGGAGAGAGAGGGAGAGAGATGAGCATGAGAGGGAGAGGTAAAGGAAAGGGAGAAATACAGGAGAGGGACAGATAAAGGAGAGAGGTACAGGAGAGGGGAGAAAAGTGAAGAAAAGGGAGAAATACAGGGGAGGAGGGGAGATACAGGAGAGAGAGAGAGAGATGTAGAGAGATGCAGAGATGGAGAGAGGTGGAGAGATATGCAGAGAGTTGGAGAGAGATGCAAGAGAGATATAGAAACAGGTACAGGATGGAGAGAAAGAGAGAGGGAGAAAGAGAGAGATACAGGAGAGAGGGAGACAGAGGGAGAGAGATACATGAGGGAGAGATGGAGAGCTACAGGAGCAAGGGACTGAGAGATAGAGAAATACAGGAGAAACGGAGAGAGAGAGATACCAGAGAAAATACTAGAGACAATGTGATATATAGGATAGGCTATATAGGATTACGTAAGAAAGAGAGGCGACTGTCAGTTATTTCCTCATGTTGCACAAATGTTGTGAGATTACATTTAATTTTATAATTGTATATATTGGGAGTTTAAAAAAAAAATATATATAAAAATATATCAAATAAATCTGCAGAATGATCAAACTGCAAGTAAATATTAGTAAAGAGAAGATTTCAACATTTCCTCAACAATCCCCCCCAGAATTCAGGAAGCTTGAAATGGAGGAGAAAGAAATGCAGGTAAAAAGTAAAAATAAATCTCCGGAAATAAACACATTAGCGCAGGCGTCCCCAGCACGGACGGGCGACTTTATTCACGTATTCATGGAGCGAGTCCAAGCGTCTATGGGGGCTAAGGTCTAACAAGACATGAGAATTCATCTGAACATCATGATAGCAAAGAGAAACGGTGGCACTCGGCGGACACAGAGCGTGTCTTTTTATCACGCCATTTCTCTGTGTTACTCTGTTACTGTTGCAGTGTTTTTACTGGCCCGATTACTCTATGTCCGGCATTACAAACACGGACATGTCTTTCACAAATAATTCAGCTACCGCCAATTGCTTGGACACGGAACAATCCTCACGGGGGAGGTTTGAATATTCAGTAATCACAACGCAGAGAGAGAACAATCCCTCGTTCTGCAATCCGCGTGCAAGCCGTGGCAGAATTCCTCCCCAGCCCACTCACTGGACACAATGGACACCCGTAAGAGCAATGACTGACCAAGAGGCTGTGGCCAGGAGATGCAAGCAAGGTCAGAGGTGCGGTCAGTCCTGCAAAATATGCAGAAATGCCCTTTAAAAAAAAAACCCTATTGACTCTTTTTACTGGAAATCCTTCCATTCACATAATTTAAATTCCTCCGAGGACCAAAGTACCAGTCACAGGTTTAAGAGGTGACATCTGAGTGATTAATCCCCTTTTTAATCAAATGTGTCACCTACTGTACATGCAATTTTTTAATCATTTGTTCCATGTAAGTTTGTAAACATGGTGAGTGAGGTAAGACTTACTAAGGGGTGGATTCCCTCTGGCTATTAGGTCACCGTGTCCAAAAAGAGTTTACATGGGCAAATCCACCCCCTCTCTCGATCCCTTATCTTTATTGCCTTTTTCATACAGATAGGGTGGTATTAGAGCAAAGAGAAAACGTTATTTAATAAATCTATTGAGAGGCTCATAAGAAATGTAACTTGTAATCAATTTCTATATTTAAAAAAAAAACTAAATTAGCCAAATATTGTTGTTTCGCCTGGATAGAGTAGTTTAAGGAAGACAGGTTGTGGGTTTTGGGGCTGATTATGCGGGATTGCACATTTTAACTGTAAAAAGGGTTATTAAAAAAATGGGTTCAACATTTAAAGACATTTTAAAATAATTATCCTAATGCCAACCTGTTAGACATGACAATGCCAGCAGAGCCTTCCAGAGCTAGGTGCGACCGACCATATACAAGGGGACAGCAACACAAACATATGTTGTTTATTGATCAGGCTACAGATTTGCAAAGACACCGGGAGATATTGGCACACGGACATTTCTGAGCATGAAACCCTGCTACTTAGGAAATTCCCCCAAATTGGCTTCCTTGTCGAGGAGAGAAACGTCTATTTAATAAATGATCCAATCTGCAAAAAATGGGGCCAAACATGTGAAAAATAAAAAATAGACTTGTGAAAGAAATGAACCCTGTTAATTGTTTTCAGGTGTTTTGACCCATTTCTGGGGCTTAATCTGCATTGGCCAATATTTATCCAGAATTCCCCTTCAATGAGTCATTTCGGCCGAAAGAGTCCGGCTTCGGTGGATATAGAATATAAACCCCGTTCCATCTTGGGAGTGGAGTGAAGAACTCTTGATATGTGACCAAGTGAACATCGCCGGTTCTCTGCTGGGCACAACGTTCTGGACACGGCCACCCCCGGATCCCCCCCAACGAGAAGCACCATGCAATGTTCCCTTACATAAGCAACCAGCCTGTGGAGGATTAACAATTGTGCACTTTTCACAACGGCTGCAAAGTGAGAGGCAAATGAATCACTTGTGTGTGATGGGGCAGAACGGACACCCAGCGAATCGGGCTGTCACTACGTGTTCATCATGTTACGGTGCAGCCAGAAGTGGATGAGGAGCGGAGGTCCATGGGACTGCACGTTGGTAACTGCAGTCTATTCTCTCCTCTGCAGAGCGGGAAGGGAATGTTCTAGATATTGTTCTGCTCAGTGAAACGGAACATTGCCTCCTGCGCCTGTAGTCCCACTTATTGGGAGCGAGCGTTACCGATTAGGCGGCCGTCTCAGTTGGTATTAATATTAATAATGGGGGAAACAGAATGACATACCAGATACGGACAGACAAAAACACAGCCAGGTACAGAAGACCCTGCTCCGGAGAGCTTACAATCTAGAGCAGGGGTGGCCAACTCCAGTTCCCAAGGGCCACCAACAGATCAGGTTTTTAGAATCTCTCTGCTTCAGCAGAGGTGGCGCAGTCGAAGATTGAGCCACCTGTGCTGAAGCAGGGCTATCCTGGAAACCTGACCTGTTTGTGACCCTTGAGGACTGGAGTTGGCCACCCCTGATTTAACTACTTTAGCATCTTTTCGGAGGCGATAATCTGCAGCGGGTTAGGGAGAGGTTAAATGGCGCCCATATTATCCTCACACGCTGCTGGTGGAACGGGGGGGGGGGGGTTCCTGCGCCCCCTTTCCCTGCTAGGAAAGGTCTGATGTGTGAAACCTTTCTGCGTCCCAATCGCTAGCAAATGTGACAAACCTTAGAAGCAATTTCCTTCCGTGTGATGCAGGAACCTGCAGGAAAAACCCACGTGGCGGGGTGTCAGAGCGCTTATATGAGAGCCTGGGAGTTATTAGCCACGTGGCGGGGTGTCAGAGCGCTTATATGAGAGCCTGGGAGTTATTAGCCACGTGGCGGGGTGTCAGAGCGCTTATATGAGAGCCTGGGAGTTATTAGCCACGTGGCGGGGTGTCAGAGCACTTATATGAGAACCTGGGAGTTATTAGCCACGTGGCGGGGTGTCAGAGCGCGTATATGGGAACCTGGGAGTTATTAGCCACGTTATTTTGCGAGTGATAACTTGCATCTTTAATGTGGACATAGGAAAGAGTGGGTCACTGGAACTGGCTTCCATAGATCAGTGTTTCCCAACTCCAATCCTCAGGGGACCCCAACAGGTCAGGTCTCAAGAATATCCCTGCTTCAGCACAGGTGGCTCAATCAGCGGCTCAGTCATTTTGACTGAGCCACCTGTGCTGGAGCAGGGATATCCTTAAGACCTGACCTGTTGGGGTTCCCGGAGGACTGGAGTTGGGAAACACCGCCTTAGACATATTTGATGACCTGTAACAATTTTACAGGTGGCCCAATCAGTCCCTGCTTCAGCACAGGAGGCTCGGTCTTTGACCGAGCCTCTGATTGAGCCACCTGTGCTGAAGCAGGGACGGATTGAGCCACCTGTGCTGAAGCTGGGATATCCTGAAAACCTGACCGGTTGGGGGGGCTTGAGGACTGAAGTTGAGCCCCCCTGCAGTATTACATAGCTTTTCAGCGCAGCCTGGGTTAAAGAAGTTCAGAGAACATGAGTTTGTGCCAAAGAGAACCCACTTAACTCATCGTATTCCCACCTGCCCGGGCTCAGAAAGGCGGGCATCTTCAGGCTACAGCGGGGTAAGATTATCGCTGGGTTGTCTTCTCCCTCGGTGCCTAATTTTGCCTCTTGCCGGCTTTCCCAGCACTTCTACATAATTAACGAGCACCCTTTCTTGCAATTACTCTGCCTCCCACCAGCTGTCCTGCCAGCGCGAGTGCTATATTTCACCCGACGCCAATCCCGCCGCAGGGCGACTCAAGTGCACGTCAGGGAGACAAGATGTTCCTTATTTTTAGACAATAATAAATCAAGATATGCGAGCGTACGCCAGGGGTCTCAAACGCAGTCCTCAAGGGCGACCAACAGGCCAGGTTTTATGGTTATCCCAGCTTCAGCACAAGTGGCTCAATCAGTCCCTGCATCAACACAGGTGGTTCAAATCAGTGGCTCACTGATTGACGACTGAGCCACCTGTGCTGAAGCAGGAATATCCATAAAACCTGGCCTATTGGTGGCCCTTGAGTACTGAGTTTGAGACCCCTGCTTTAAGTAAACACTCCTAATGTCTGCTAGTCAGCTTGATGAAGCGATTGGATGCCCCCACTCCCTTATTTGCCCGCCTGTAATTGGCTAACAGTAATAAAATCATACAGATCCCCAGCAATGTGCTGCTACAATTCCACCCCAGCCAGGGCTGCAGGAAAACAAATCTAAATGCAAGGTTGCATGTTATTGTATTTCTTGTCAGAAAGCTGCATGGCATTTTGCAATGAACAGAAGTGAATTCTGACTGATTTTCAGTCGGTATTCCCCATTGAAAGAAGACTTCCTAACTCCAAGAATTAGCAGACCCTCTGACATGTATGTATGTATGTATGTATGTATGTATGTATATATATGTATGTGTGTGTGTATGTATATATGTATGTGTGTGTATGTATATATGTATGTGTGTGTGTATGTTTGTATGTGTGTGTATATATGTTTGTATGTGTGTGTATATATGTTTGTATGTGTGTATATATGTTTGTGTGTGTGTATATATGTGTGTGTATGTGTATGAAAGTGTGTGTTATGTGTGTGTATGTATGTATGTGTGTATGTTTGTATGTATGTGTGTATGTTTGTATGTGTATACGTGTGTGTGTATACTGTATGTGTGTATACTGTATGTGTGTGTATGTGTGTATACTGTATGTGTGTGTATGTATGTATATATGCGTGTGTTTGTGTGTGTGTATGTATGTACAGCGTTATTTATATAGCACCCACAGTGCTTTACAAAGACAATACAGTACAGAGAATTATAATAAAAACAACAAAGTCAGACAATAGGAAAGAGAATCCCTGCCCCGGAGAGCTTACAATCTAAGTGACCTCTATGAAGTCTTTTTCATGCATCACTGTTCACAAATGATGTGAAGCTTTTTAAAGAACCCCCTTTTTGTGCAGGCCCCTATGGCCATACAGGGGTTACAATCCCTGGCTATAATTTAGGATAAATAGAACTCTGAAATGTCCCTTGTCGGAGTCCTTGGACTGTGACCGCTATCCCAGGGACTCCTCCAGAGCGGCGCTGTATGTATCGCAGACACTGTTCCCAGCGCGTATGCAATGTAAATGAATGCTAATGTGGAGATTTGCAAGTCTAGCAGTGCTGTGTTACACTGACAGAAACCAGCACTTACTTATGAAAGATAAGCTCCTAATATGATATCATGACAGGAAAACAAAAATAAATATGGAAATCCTGCGTTAAATCCTTAGAGGTTTTCCAAAAATAGAACCCTATTCTCTTAGGATTTGGCAACAGAGAAGTTTAACCTGTTCACCGCTGGCACAGCGCTCAGAGAGGGGAGCGATGAAACAGTCCCTGCGATAAATGGTCTGTTAATATAACGCAGACCTAGGCTTCTCTCGATTGCTCCCACAGTTATGTTCTTTTTGGGAAAAGGGGGAAAGGAAGAATTCAATAAGTAAAAAAAATGCTACTGTGTGTACTGTGTGTGTGTATAAGAGTATCTTTGTGTGTTGTGTTTGTGTGTGCAACAATGTGTCACTGTGTATTGTGTGACAGTTAGTGGATTTGTTCAGTAATTATAGAGAACAGGGTTCGGGCAGAGCACTGCTATTTACCCCATTCCCTGCCAGAGAGCCCAGTGATGCATTGCACTGCATGCTATTATACCGCACTGCATGCTATTATACCGCTCAGCATGTTATTATACCGCACTGCATGTTATTATACCGCTCAGCATGTTATTATACCGCACTGCATGTTATTATACCGCACTGCATGTTATTATCCCGCTCTGCATGTTATTATACCGCTCTGCATGCTATTATACCGCACTGCATGTTATTATACCGCTCAGCATGTTATTATACCGCTCAGCATGCTATTATACCGCACTGCATGCTATTATACCGCACTGCATGTTATTATACCGCTCAGAATGTTATTATACCGCACTGCATGTTATTATACCGCTCAGCATGTTATTATACCGCACTGCATGTTATTATACCGCTCAGCATGTTATTATACTGCACTGCATGCTATTATACCGCACTGCATGCTATTATACCGCTCAGCATGTTATTATATCGCTCTGCATGTTATTATACCGCTCTGCATGTTACTATACCGCTCTGCATGTTACTATACCGCTCTGCATGTTACTATACCGCTCTGCATGTTACTATACCGCTCTGCATGTTATTATACCGCTCTGCATGTTATTATACCGCACTGCATGTTATTATACCGCTCAGCATGTTATTATACCGCTCTGCATGTTATTATACCGCTCTGCATGTTATTATACCGCTCTGCATGTTATTATACCGCTCTGCGTGTTGTTACATCGCTCTGCATGTTATTATACCGCTCTGCATGTTATTATACCGCTCTGCATGTTATTATACCGCTCTGCATGTTATTATACCGCTCAGCATGTTATTATACCGCACTGCATGTTATTATACCGCTCAGCATGTTATTATACCGCACTGCATGCTATTATACCGCACTGCATGCTATTATATCGCTCAGCATGTTATTATACCGCTCTGCATGTTACTATACCGCTCTGCATGTTACTATACCGCTCTGCATGTTACTATACCGCTCTGCATGTTACTATACCGCTCTGCATGTTACTATACCGCTCTGCATGTTACTATACCGCTCTGCATGTTACTATACCGCTCTGCATGTTACTATACCGCTCTGCATGTTATTATACCGCTCTGCATGTTATTATACCGCACTGCATGTTATTATACCGCTCAGCATGTTATTATACCGCTCTGCATGTTATTATACCGCTCTGCATGTTATTATACCGCTCTGCATTTTATTATACCGCTCAGCATGCTATTATACCGCTCTGCATGTTATATCGCTCTGCATGTTATTATACCGCTCTGCATGTTATTATACCGCTCTGCATGTTATTATATCTCTGCATGTTATTATACCGCTCTGCATGTTATATCGCTCTGCATGTTATTATACCGCTCTGCATGTTATTATACCGCTCTGCATGTTATTATACCGCTCTGCATGTTATTATACCGCTCTGCATATTACACCGCTCTGCATGTTATTATACCGCTCTGCATGTTATTATACCGCTCTGCATGTTATTATACCGCTCTGCGTGTTGTTACATCGCTCTGCATGTTATTATACCGCTCTGCATGTTATTATACCGCTCTGCATGTTATTATACCGCTCTGCATGTTATTATACCACTCTGCATGTTATTATACCGCTCTGCATGTTATTATATCTCTGCATGTTATTATACCGCTCTGCATGTTATTATACCGCTCTGCATGTTATTATATCTCTGCATGTTATTATATCGCTCTGCATGTTATATCGCTCTGCATATTATTATACCGCTCTGCATGTTATTATACCGCTCTGCATGTTATTATACCGCTCTGCATGTTATTATACCGCTCTGCATGTTATATCGCTCTGCATGTTATTATACCGCTCTGCATGTTATATCGCTGTGCATGTTATTATACCGCTCTGCATGTTATTATACCGCTCTGCATGTCATTATACCGCTCTGCATGTCATTATATCTCTGCATGTTATTATACCGCTCTGCATGTTATTATACCGCTCTGCATGTTATTATATCGCTCTGCATGTTATTATATCGCTCTGCATGTTATTATATTGCTCTGCATGTTATTATACCGCTCTGCATGTTATTATACCGCTCTGCATGTTATATCGCTCTGCATGTTATTATATTCTCTGCATGTTATTATATTCTCTGCATGTCATTATATCGCTGTGCCTGTTATTATATTGCTCTGCATTTTATTATATTGCTCTGCATGTTATATCGCTCTGCATGTTATATCGCTCTGTATGTTATTATATTGCTCTGCATGTTATATCGCTCTGCATGTTATTATATTGCTCTGCATGTTATATCGCTCTGCATGTTATATCGCTCTGCATGTTATTATATTGCTCTGCATGTTATATCGCTCTGCATGTTATATCGCTCTGCATGTTATTATATCGCTCTGCATGTTATTATATCGCTCTGCATGTTATTATATCTCTCTGCATGTTATTATATCGCTCTGCATGTTATTATATCGCTCTGCATGTTATTATATCGCTCTGCATGTTATTATATCGCTCTGCATGTTATTATATCGCTCTGCATGTTATTATATCGCTCTGCATGTTATTATATTGCTCTGCATGTTATATCGCTCTGCATGTTATTATATCTCTCTGCATGTTATATCGCTCTGCATGTTATTATATTGCTCTGCATGTTATATCGCTCTGCATGTTATTATATCGCTCTGCATGTTATTATATCGCTCTGCATGTTATATCGCTCTGCATGTTATTATATTGCTCTGCATGTTATTATATTCTCTGCATGTCATTATATCGCTGTGCATGTTATTATATTCTCTGCATGTTATATCGCTGTGCGTGTTATTATATTGCTCTGCATGTTATATCGCTCTGCATGTTATATCGCTCTGCATGTTATTATATTGCTCTGCATGTTATATCGCTCTGCATGTTATATCGCTCTGCATGTTATTATATTGCTCTGCATGTTATTATATCGCTCTGCATGTTATTATATCGCTCTGCATGTTATTATATCTCTCTGCATTTTATATCGCTCTGCATGTTATTATATCGCTCTGCATGTTATTATATTGCTCTGCATGTTATATCGCTCTGCATGTTATTATATTGCTCTGCATGTTATATCGCTCTGCATGTTATTATATTGCTCTGCATGTTATATCGCTCTGCATGTTATATCGCTCTGCATGTTATTATATTGCTCTGCATGTTATTATATCGCTCTGCATGTTATTATATCGCTCTGCATGTTATTATATCTCTCTGCATTTTATATCGCTCTGCATGTTATTATATCGCTCTGCATGTTATTATATTGCTCTGCATGTTATATCGCTCTGCATGTTATTATATCGCTCTGCATGTTATTATATCACTCTGCATGTTATTATATTGCTCTGCATGTTATTATATCTCTCTGCATGTTATTATATCTCTCTGCATGTTATTATATCTCTCTGCATGTTATATCGCTCTGCATGTTATTATATTGCTCTGCATGTTATTATATCGCTCTGCATGTTATTATATCTCTCTGCATGTTATTATATCTCTCTGCATGTTATATCGCTCTGCATGTTATTATATTGCTCTGCATGTTATTATATTGCTCTGCATGTTATATCGCTCTGCATGTTATTATATTGCTCTGCATGTTATATCGCTCTGCATGTTATTATCTCTCTGCATGTTATATCGCTCTGCATGTTATTATATTGCTCTGCATGTTATTATATCGCTGTGCATGTTATTATATTGCTCTGCATGTTATATCGCTCTGCATGTTATTATATCGCTCTGCATGTTATATCGCTCTGCATGTTATATCGCTCTGCATGTTGTTATATCGCTCTGCATGTTATATCGCTCTGCATGTTATATCGCTCTGCATGTTATATCGCTCTGCATGTTATATCGCTCTGCATGTTATTATATTGCTCTGCATGTTATTATATCGCTGTGCATGTTATTATATTGCTCTGCATGTTATATCGCTCTGCATGTTATTATATCGCTCTGCATGTTATATCGCTCTGCATGTTATATCGCTCTGCATGTTGTTATATCGCTCTGCATGTTATATCGCTCTGCATGTTATATCGCTCTGCATGTTATATCGCTCTGCATGTTATTATATTGCTCTGCATGTTATTATATCGCTGTGCATGTTATTATATTGCTCTGCATGTTATATCGCTCTGCATGTTATTATATCGCTCTGCATGTTATATCGCTCTGCATGTTATATCGCTCTGCATGTTGTTATATCGCTCTGCATGTTATATCGCTCTGCATGTTATATCGCTCTGCATGTTATATCGCTCTGCATGTTATTATATTGCTCTGCATGTTATTATATCGCTGTGCATGTTATTATATTGCTCTGCATGTTATATCGCTCTGCATGTTATTATATCGCTCTGCATGTTATATCGCTCTGCATGTTATATTGCTCTGCATGTTATTATATCGCTCTGCATGTTATTATATCGCTCTGCATGTTATATCGCTCTGCATGTTATATCGCTCTGCATGTTATATCGCTCTGCATGTTATTGTATCGCTTTGCATGTTATATCGCTCTGCATGTTATATCGCTCTGCATGTTATATCGCTCTGCATGTTATATCGCTCTGCATGTTATATCGCTCTGCATGTTATATCGCTCTGCATGTTATTATATCGCTCTGCATGTTATATCGCTCTGCATGTTATATCGCTCTGCATGTTATATCGCTCTGCATGTTATATTGCTCTGCATGTTATTATATCGCTCTGCATGTTATATCGCTCTGCATGTTATATCGCTCTGCATGTTATATCGCTCTGCATGTTGTTATATCGCTCTGCATGTTAGTATATTGCTCTGCATAATATTAGATTGCTCCTTTGGCAGTGAAGAGGGTAAAATCTGTGTTTGCAAAGTATTTGCCCCGTCCCACTCCCCAGCATGATGCACACTCACCCTCACGAAGCTTGCTGGAAACCATCCTTCCTCGTCGTCGATCTGACCCCACCACCAGTCCTTGTTGGAAGCATCCAGGACCTTGATGACGTCACCGGCTTTAAATGCCAACTCCCGGTTGGCCATGGTGACGTGATCCCATGCTGCCTCAGCACTTACAATAGATCCCCCACTGATCAGCTGCAGAGACAAGAGTGGGAGCCAATGTTAAACCTAGCCAGCCCCAGGAGCCAGCTCCGCTGTAACAAGGTGATCTGCATCCACTACACAACAAGAGGGGACTCATTACCCCGAGCACAAGGCAGGTGGGAGACGAGAGATGAACGAGTACAGCATCAAGTACAAGTACAAGTACAAGTACAAGTACAAGTACAGCATCAATGCTCAACCTACAAGTCAGTACCACCTGAATTATTAGCATCATTTTGTACAGCGAGGCGAGAGGTACCACAACAGTGTTACATGCACACATCACTAAGTGACACACACTGATATACAAGGTAATAAAAGAGAGACCCTTCCTGGGCAGGACTACAAAAGGCGGTCATTTGGAGGTCAATATACGAAACCGCTCGCCCCGATATCACAGAACAGAATACCAGTATTATCCATTGGGGTTTTTTTTTTTTTTGCACAATTTTTACACCTAGAAAACGTGAATATATTTACCGAAGACTGTATCTTTTATTAAAAAAGGAAATATAATTCTCACACGCTGTTAAAAGTTAATTTGTCATTTTTTGTGATAAAACTCCATACCTCACAGTTCTTGTGACATTTCTGTACCTTTGTGATATGATTTCATCAAACAGCTTTTGAGACACTGCGGTCATTTCAGTCGCTGTCCGACAATGCTGATTTTCAGCACTTCGTGACACTTCTAACACCAATACTAAGACTGACCCAGCAAAAGTCACCAGTGATCTCCTCTGGGCAAAATAAGGGCAGTTATTCATTGTATTGGACCTCTCTGCTGTTTGTGATACGGCTGACCATTCCCTCCTCCTACACACCCACTATTCCATTGGTACTGACCGCTCCTGGGTCACGTCTAACCCAAGACTTGTGTTTAAAGACCCCACATTCCTCCTAATGCTTTGGTGTCATTATTGACTGATCCCTGCCCATTATCCGGCATTCTTAGGACCTCACCGAATCCGGTCATTTCCCCCTCTGCAATAAAGAAAATGCCCCTCTCTCTCTAAACAATCTACCCAAATTCTTATTCACTCACATCCCGATTGGACTGAACCCCCTGTGCTGATGCGGGGACATCCTTAAAACCAGACCTATTGATGGTTCTTAAGAACAACAGTTGAGAACCTCTGGACTATTGCAACCTGCATCAAAGTGGTCTCCCCCTCAATCATCTGTGTCCCACTCACCCGTCCATTATCAATGCTGCTGCTGGGCTCATTTACCTTACCTACCGCCCTTTCTCTGCTGCCCCACTATGCAAATCACTACATTGGCTTCCTGTGCCCTACAACGCCAAATTCAAGACCCTTGTGCTCACTTGCAAAGCTATACAGAAGACCGCTCCTCCCTAATTATTTATTTATTTATAAAATATTTTACCAGGAAGTAATACATTGAGAGTTACCTCTCGTTTTCAAGTATGTCCTGGGCACAGAGTAAAACAATAATACATGGTTACAAGTACAGTTACATAAATGAACAAGGTATACATCACTGACCCCATTCCCCCCACACACATCCTACGCTCAATCTGACCATGTACAGTTCTTACCTCCTCCCCCATTACTTCCTCCTACTCGCGCCTCCAAGACTCGTCCTGTGTTGCACCCCAACCCTGGAACGCCCTACCATGCGCGATCAGACTCTCCCGCACAGACACACATTTAAAGGCTCCCTAAAAAAACACGTTTTCAGGAAGGAATATGAAATACTCTCCAAAGACCTCCTTTTAGTTTCACCCTAAAAACGGCGTACTCAGAGGCCCCCACACACAGACTTTTCCCCGCCTCCACCTTTTTAGATTGTAAGCTACTTGTGACAGGGACTACGGTCCCATTGTCTGTTTGTCTTAACTGATATGTTCTCTTTTAGTAATACGGGTATTGTCCTTCCTCCCACATGGTACCGTGCAGAGGAATGTGCTGCCATGCAAATACAATATGATGATAACACAGAACCATACAGTGAATTTTGTTGGGAACCAAATGAAATATTTAGACTGAGACATCTGCTTGCTGAAGCTACTTGGATTTTAAAGAAAAGGATCTTGGGATCAGGTGTATAGAAACTCTGTATCAATGTATAATGCAGCACAAATGTACTAGGCGAGGGGTTATAGGCCCTTTCTTCACTTCCATTAAAGGGCTCTAATGGGGTCACAGTTTGCAGAGGACGGGAGGCTGCAGTTTGCAGAGGACGTGAGGCTGCAGTTTGCAGAGTACGGGAGGCTGCTAGTGTGCAGAGTACGTGAGGCTGCTAGTGTGCAGAGGACGGGAGGCTGCTAGTGTGCAGAGTATGGGAGGCTGCTAGTGTTCAGAGTACGGGAGGCTGCTAGTGTGCAGAGTACGGGAGGCTGCTAGTGTGCAAAGTACGTGAGGCTGCTAGTGTGCAGAGTACGTGAGGCTGCTAGTGTGCAGAGTACGTGAGGCTGCTAGTGTGCAGAGTACGTGAGGCTGCTAGTGTGCAGAGGACGTGAGGCTGCTAGTGTGCAGAGTACGTGAGGCTGCTAGTGTGCAGAGTACGTGAGGCTGCTAGTGTGCAGAGTACGTGAGGCTGCTAGTGTGCAGAGGACGGGAGGCTGCTAGTGTGCAGAGGACGGGAGGCTGCTAGTGTGCAGAGGACGGGAGGCTGCAGTGTGCAGACTATGGGAGGCTGCTAGTGTGCAGAGGAGGGAGGCTGCAGTGTGCAGAGGATGGGAGGCTGCAGTGTGCAGAGGACGGGAGGCTGCAGTGTGCAGAGGACGAGAGGCTGCAATGTGCAGAGGACGGGGGGCTGCAATGTGCAGAGGACGGGGGGCTGCAGTTTGCAGAGGACGGGAGGCTGCAGTTTGCAGAGGACAGAAGGCTGCAGTGTGCAGAGGACGTGAGGCTGCTAGTGTGCACAGTACGGGAGGCTGCAGTTTGCAGAGGACGGGTGGCTGCTAGTGTGCACAGTACGGGAGGCTGCAGTTTGCAGAGGACGGGGGGCTGCAGTGTGCAGAGGACGTGAGGCTGCTAGTGTGCACAGTACGGGAGGCTGCAGTTTGCAGAGGACGGGTGGCTGCTCGTGTGCAGAGGACGGGAGGCTGCAGTTTGCAGAGGACGGGAGGCTGCAGTTTGCAGACGGGAGGCTGCAGTTTGCAGAGGACGGGAGGCTGCTAGTGTGCAGAGGACGGGAGGCTGCAGTTTGCAGAGGACGGGAGGCTGCAGTTTGCAGAGGACGGGAGGCTGCAGTTTGCAGAGGACGGGAGGCTGCAGTTTGCAGAGGACGGGAGGCTGCAGTTTGCAGAGGACGGGAGGCTGCAGTTTGCAGAGGACGGGAGGCTGCAGTTTGCAGAGGACGGGAGGATGCAGTTTGCAGAGGACGGGAGGATGCAGTTTGCAGAGGACGGGAGGCTGCAGTGTGCAGAGGACGGGAGGCTGCAGTGTGCAGAGGACTGGAGGCTGCAGTTTGCAGAGGACGGGAGGCTGCATGTCGCCTCTGTTCTGTTTACATTCCCTGCACAATGCAGTTTGATGTGTGCGCCTCAGTTCTTTATTCTATAACACAGCAGGCAGAGAAATGACATCCAGTCCCGGCAGTGCAGCAGACCAGAGCTGCAGTGACTGTGCCTGGGACAGAAGGCAGCACCTGATAATGTCACAGCCCGGCAAAGCCTCTCCTAATCTGGGACAGAAGGATGCTCAGCGGAGCATGCGGTCTGAATCCGGTTCACATCTCAGGAGTTTTACTACTTGACTCCAGATTAAGAAGATGGCATCGCCACTGCTAGCCCCACTCCCAACAATCATATTTCAGGAGATACCGCTACTTTTACTTATTTATCCGAATACCAGTCTTACTACAAAACTCACTGGTAATTTTACATTCCCGTTTGTGGTGAGATACTGGTTTTAGGATAGACACTTAATACACTCTGAGAATCCTTACTGATACACGCAGAAACCCTTTGAATGCAGGTTGGTTTGCTACCCAAATCGGACCTTTAGGCCGAGATTATACTCACTGCGCACGCAAAGGAGCGCGTGCACATGGTGCACGCCTGCCGCTGGCGGGACGTCTGAACTGCGCTTTCAGCGATGTTCAGGTGATGGGGAGGCGTGGCCGTGACATTACGTGAGCGGTTCGCCCTCATTGGCTGAACCGCTCACGTGACACGGCCGTCGCTTGAAAAGGCAAAATGTTTTGTCTTTTCAAAACACGCCGACGCCATCGCGCCCCGTTGTGCGCACACTGGGAGCGCCCTCATAGGGATTGGGAAGGTTATCCTTGTCGCGCCATCGCACGTTGTATAATCGCGGCTTATCAAGCAAATCTTGCATAACAGGGCAGTTAAAGATGGCCAAACAAGTAGAGTGTATTTTCCTAACAACATTGTTTCAGGGGCTTACAAGCATGACATAATGATTCAGCAGCACCATGGAATAGGTTCATATGGGCGGGAACCCTTATACCTCAAATACCTATAACCCAGTCAGCCTGACTGATCAGCACCTGGGCTGTATGTGTGATGGGGTGAGTGAAGGATTCTGCCTATTTAATGTCTTATGTCTGGTAAATACCAGTACAATAGTCAACCCTGATTTTGACATTGTAAAGGCTTCCGTTGACTATCTGTATGTGTGTCTTTCTCCTAATACCTCAGCTGAACAAGAAGTCTTGCTTCTGTGAGCTGACACTATATACTCATTCTTTTAAAATACATTATTGGTGTTGTGGCTGTGTCGAAAGTGAGTATTTTAGCACACATTAACTCCGTCCTTCCAATCTGCTGGAGTACTCAGAGAAGCGGAGCTGTGCGGAGACCTGCAGCGGAGCTGTGCGGAACTAACTACTTTGCTACTGGGAAACCCGAAGGTTATTCGGAGAGGAAATTGGGTGCCCATTGAGGGTCTGAAGACCAGACGACATACACGCCTTATCACATGTGCAACCTGAATAGAATGCAGGGAGTCCTACATCTGTACTCTGCAACTATACGTACAAATTACTAATTATTATTGACAATGTCAAATCATTTCTGTGGGTTAAGTTTACATAAGGACCCAGGGAGAGATGGAATTACAACTGAAATCTTGAAAGAAGCTAGGGAAGAAGTAGAGAAAATCCTTGCAACTCTTCACATGCTGCTTCAAGGACCGGAGAATTCCAGAGCAATGGAGTAATGCCATCGTTATCCCCATCCATAAGACAGGGGACAAGAGAGGATCTCAATAACTACAGATCAATCAGTCTACTTCCAGTCACTTACAAGATTTTATGCAGATACTCACTAATTGGCTGCAACAGACCTGGAACTTTCCCCACCCTAGTGGGATTTCATAGGGGGTCCAACACAATGGACCACAGGTTGTATCGAGAGGTGATTTCCCAAAGTAATAAATATGATCTAACACTCAGCTTAGGATTTATATTATGAAAAAACATTTCATTCTGTCTGCACCGCAGGGGTTTTAATACAATAAGAAAATAAAATGGTAAAGAAACGTACATTGATAGTATACGGTGAAATTTAAGAGAATGCCACATCAACCACTTGATTACATGAAGATACAATCAAGATAAGGATCAGTGAGGGAGAGCCATGGAGACACTGTCACCAAGATCAGAAGGGGAGAGCAACAGACACCCTGTGTCACCAGGATCAGCAAGGGAGTGCGGCAGGCAGACACCGTGTCGCCAGGATCAGCAAGGGAGTGCGGCAGGCAGACACCGTGTCACCAGGATCAGCAAGGGAGTGCGGCAGGCAGAGACCATGTCACCAGGATCAGCAAGGGAGTGTGGCAGGGAGACAACGTGTCACCAGGATCAGTAAGGGAGTGCGGCAGGGAGAGACCATGTCACCTGGATCAGCAAGGGAGTGCGGCAGGGAGACACCGTGTCACCAGGATCAGCAAGGGAGTGCGGCAGGGAGAGACCATGTCACCAGGATCAGCAAGGGAGTGTGGCAGGGAGACACCGTGTCACCAGGATCAGCAAGGGAGTGCGGCAGGCAGACACCGTGTCACCAGGATCAGCAAGGGCGTGCGGCAGACAGACACCATGTCACCAGGATCAGCAAGGGAGTGTGGCAGGGAGACACCATGTCACCAGGATCAGCAAGGGAGTGTGGCAGACAGACACCGTGTCACCAGGATCAGCAAGGGAGTGCGGCAGGCAGACACCGTGTCACCAGAATCAGCAAGGGCGTGCGGCAGACAGACACCATGTCACCAGGATCAGCAAGGGAGTGCGGCAGGGAGACACCATGTCACCAGGATCAGCAAGGGAGTGTGGCAGGGAGAGACCATGTCACCTGGATCAGCAAGGGAGTGTGGCAGGGAGAGACCGTGTCACTAGGATCAGCAAGGGAGAGCAATGGAGACACCGTGTCACCAGGATCAGCAAGGGAATGAGGCAGGGAGAGACCATGTCACCTGGATCAGCAAGGGAGAGCAACAGAGACACTGTGTCACCAGGATCAGCAAGGGAGTGTGGCAGGGTGACACCGTGTCACCAGAATCAGCAAGGGAGTGCGGCAGAGACATTGTGTCACCAGAATAAGCAAGGGCTTCCATATGAATCTCAGCAAGACCAAAGTAATGTTAAACAAATCTGTGAACTCTACAAAGATCGAAATAAAGGGAATAGAACTAGAAGAAGCAGAAAACTTGGCCAGCAAGTATCGATGGATGGGAACCTTTCAAATAAAATCAAAAGAAGGAAGATGGGATTGTGCGTATTTGGAAACAAGAGAACCTTCCACGGTGCCTAAAGAGGAAAGTGTTCAACCAGTATATCCTGCCCGTGGTCACACATGGATATGAAACTTGGACCTTACATACGAAGATAATTCAAAAGCTTTAGCCAATTTAAAGAAGCATGGAAAGATGCATGCTGGGTATTACCCAAAGACAGAAAAAATAATGAATGGTTTCACAAATAAACTAACCTCTGTTACATTATCACTAGGGTGAAGAAAGGAAAATGGCAGTGGGATGAATATATCACAAGAAGAAATTACCATCATTGGATGCCGAGGGATATCAAAAGACCAAGACGATGAGCAAAAGAATGATGGGAGGATGGGATGAGGGAATGTGTGGGAGCGACGTGGAGAAGAGAGGCTGTAACCGCAGGACCTGGGAGATCACTGGGGAGGCTTCATCCAGCAGTGGGGAGACACGGGCTGGGGAGGATGGGATGAGGGAATGTGTGGGAGCGACGTGGAGAAGAGGCTGTAACCGCAGGACCTGGGAGATCACTGGGGAGGCTTCATCCAGCAGTGGGGAGACACGGGCTGGGGAGGATGGGATGAGGGAATGTGTGGGAGCGACGTGGAGAAGAGAGGCTGTAACCGCAGGACCTGGGAGATCACCGGGGAGATTTCATCCAGCAGTGGGGAGACACGGGATCAAGAGATTTATATATATATATATACAGTGTTCGACAAACCTATACATTTGCTCGCCCCGGACGAGTAAATATTGGCCCAAGCAGCACACGTTTGGTACTAGGTGGCGAGTAGATTTTTTTGTGTGTCGAGTAGATTTTTTGGTGATTTGTCAACCACTGTATATATATGTATAGATGTAGCCAGGTTCCCCCTGCCTGCCAAGCCCCCCCTCACCTTCCTGGCGATCGCGGGTGCCGCCGAGCCCAATGGCGGTCCCGTCGGCCGATCGGAAGTGTGGGGGCGGTCAGAGTCCTGCTCGGGGGTTGCCGGGGACGCGTGCGGCCGGTTGTCAGGGCCGCGATCGCGTCGTTAGGGCTCCTGGCGCTCCCGAAGCAGGGCGGCAAGGGCGCCGCCAGCTTCTAAGTGTTTGCGCATGCGCAGTGCGGATCTTGGTGCGGTGGCCAGCCAGGGACATTGCGCATGCGCAGTGATAGTGCGCGAACCCTAGCCTACCAGGGACAGGCTCTTGGAAGGGACTACAAGTCCCATGAGCCTCAGCTGCGCCCCACGTGATGCCAGGGAGCCAATAGGGCTGAAGTATTGCCCTGCAGGCAAGAGAAAGATACATTTTCGCGGGTTTGCAGCTACGCAGTCAGTCAGGACCAGGACAAGCTAGGGGAAGGAGGTGAGTGCAGGGGTGAGTGACCCACTGCATTAGGCCAGCAGCCCCCTAGGTCCCAGTTAGGTCCTGAGACACTGTTTAGCTTGTGGTGCTACTGGGACAGGCCTTAGATAGGGTCATTGCCCCATTATCTATTTGGATAGTCAGGGACACAGCGCTGAAGCCGTACAGCCCTGCGAGGTGGGTTCTGGGCTCAGAACGCCACCAAAGACCCTGAGACTAAGGTGATATTATCCACGCTGGAATTCACCCAACGCGGTGTGGAGGACGACGTCGGATCGGGCGGAATCCCTGACGTAGTCTGCGGAACCCGGGGTGGGAGCCCCGGGCAGGTATCATTCCTCAAGTGCACCAACAAATCCTACATTATACTCACACGGTACCGGTGGCTGCGCAGTCACACATACCATCTTACCTAAAGAGTGCGGGACATAAGGTGTGGGGTTATTGGACACGGGGTGGGATCACCCGGTGTAGGTGGGAGCGTCCTGCGAGACGCAGTAGTTATTGTCTCCTCCCGAGGGGGACACCTGTTATACATGAATACGTATTGCAACAGTAAAGTCATTGGTTATTTTACATACAGTGTGTTGAGTGAGATATATATTTGTTCTGCGAGGAACCACTCCTCCTCTGGCGGGAGCCATCGCAGGTGGAGGCGTTGCACCACGAGATTGTGTTATATGTATGTACCCCAGGCTCCCCGTGGCGGAAGCTCAGCCCTCCTGTGAGCCAACAGGTAATGCACCACACCTATAGTAACACCGTATGTTTCTCCGCACCCACAGTATAATCGGCGATTGGGGGGGGGGGGGGAAACCTGTTACATATATATATATATATATATAATCAAAGGCTCCTTACCAGGCAGACCAGAGAATCCAGGGAATCCAAAGCAGGCACAGCAAGGAAGAGACAGCACTTCACTAATACAATTCTTTTTGCTAACAAGTGTGCCTGCTTTGGATTCCCTGGATTCTCTGGTCTGCCTGGTAAGGAGCCTTTGATTGTATTCATTCATATGGGACTAAGCACCTGTCCTCATCTGTATCTGTGTGCCATCTGCTCTGTTACCTATATATATATATATATATATATATATATATATATATATATATATTCATTTAGGACCAAATGGGACTGTACATTTTGGCATCACAGACAATTTTGCTTTATCTATGTCCTGCCAATCACAGCCCTTGTTACCTTAACAGTCTAAGGAATAGCTGAGCAGCAAAGAGTATAATTATATTGTCAAACCCCGCTGCAATGCTAAATAACATTGTAAGTAATTTCTGGGCTGCTCTGTCTGGACTTTGTCATGCTTCATAATAAAGAAGGCATTAACTGATGGCACAAGACATGCAGAGAATACACCGGTGAAAGGGACAGGGAATATGTAATGAACACCTTCCCGTGGACAGGCCTGCAGCCCGAAGATAACGGCTCTTACACTGCCAGGCTATTGTCCGGATAGTTTGCAGTGCCAGCCAAGTGCTGCGGGCAGAAAAGCAGCAACAATGACACCGCTTAGACACTAAGAGGAGCAAAGATGTGCAGAGCTGACAGCGAATCCCCCGTTACCTTTGGAACTCCCTTCAAATCCCGTTGCTGTCCTCACCTTTAAGGCTCCATTAACCCCCTTTGTGCCGCAGAGATCTGTGACGCTTTGCAAAGCAATGCATTGCTGGTCTCTCCAGGGATCGATGCAGACTGCGCTGCCAGCCACCCCGGAACTGAAATGGTTAACGCTCTACCTCATTCCAAGAGCTTATTTACCATGAAACCATCATCAACCCGACTTACTCGCCCTCTGTTACTCACTGCTGTATTATACTGTCTGTACAAGACAAGTAATCATTAAAAAGGTCAGCTCCTTTCCGCACCCAAGATCTCTTCTCTAACCTCCCGCTTCTCAAATCTCTCCTCCGAAAACTCCAACCCACCGCCCCACACATTTCCATATAAGATGTATGCCTACGTGTTTGCTGGGTAATTCGTAGGGTCTCCCTAAAACCTGGTGTTTACTGGGGCGCACTGCCCTTCAACCTTTTGGTACTGCTGTGTTCCCAAGCCCTGATATAGTGAACTTGAATTTCTCACCGCTGGTTATAATATACGGAGATATGAATGAGGCTGAAGGCGACAGACACATTATTAATCCTTCTGACTTTTGTAGCAATAGTTATAGGAAAGTCGGACGTTGGTAATGACCCTGCTGGAACAGTGCAAGCCTGCCTTCTTCACTAGTGCTGTTGTGCTTATAGTGCCCAGCGACGCAACGTCGCGCCAAAACAAATACATTGAATCCGTCGCATGCGCTTATAGTAAGCGCGACGGAGCGACAAAAAAATTTGGAAGACAGTGAAATTAGATTTTGGGAGAGACAGTCGCCACATGTGGCTGTCTCTACACCAATCACAGAGCGGCTACTGCACTCTGCCCGCCCCCCTTCGTGACATCACTGGCCTTGTCGCCAGCGACGTCGCCCAAAACTAAAGTACAATTTGCGCCAGTGGTGACATTATCGGTCGCGTCGCCGTGGCTATAAACGCGGCCTAAGGAAGAAAGTGAGAAGATGACAGGTTTGTGCCTGTTCCAAGAGAAGCAGAAGCCAGGAGTATCTCGCAAGGCGCTACAACGTCTCTGATATTCTGTCATAGGTAACATCACCGAGCATGGCTGTCTCATAGCACCTCTGAGGGGGTTACCTGTCCAAATTCCTGTAATGTGTGCCTTTAAAAAGGGTCAATATAAGCAACTTACTTTCCCATGCAAAGCCCAATCATGGTTATTAATTAGAATACCGTCCAAACTGGGAGTCAGATCCCTATGAAGATATTCTAGTTATTAAACTATACAAGCCCGGGAGACGACCCCGGTGAAGTATAAATAGTTAATATATAGAATGATTGTTGGTTCGGTAAAAAGATACCACGCCTCATCGTTTTTCCTTTTAGTATTATATTCCATGACTATATGAGACACATTGTAACTATTCACACGTGAACAAAAGTGCTGGCAGTTACTCTGACCTCAGAACATGCAATCAAAATATATATCTTATTTTTCATGTTATTATTATTAGGAGTTTGGCATTTGAAAAGTGGAGCTGGGGTAGTAATGCAGACAAACACCAGAAACCCCAACTGTGCACTCAGGACTGTAATGTAGTAATAGCCAGCGGTCTGCGCTCCTACCCAAACTGCTCTGGGTATTAAACGCTTCACTTTGGGGCCTAAATCCGAAGCTAAACCCCATGCACGAAGATGTCAGTCTATGGATTCTATGTATCGATACAAAAACACGCTTTGCGGCTTCTGACTCTATACTGACAATCCCCAAACCGCAAGCTGGCTCACGTCACCGTTTCAATGTGTGTGTGTTATCACGTTGGCATAAATCATAGATTGGGGGCTCAGTGGGACGGCGGCTTTAACCCTTGCGCTACCAATGAGTTGGAACATGTGCCCAGTGGCTGATGCATCTGCTCAGCTTTGCCAAATGCTTTTCTCCTGAATTATTGTACGCTCTGTAGGAGACTTCCAGGCAGCGGCGGCGGTGTGACTCACTGCTTCTGATGCCGCCTCCTACGCTCTGCCTACCCGCTGCTATTTTTAGAAATTCAGGCCAAGAAAGTTGGAGGATTTAACCCCTACGTTACAGTAATGTAGGAAATGTGTTCATGCAAGGGTCAGGAACTGAACTAGAAGCCGGGAGCTAAACCAGGGCTGGCCAACTCCAGTCCTCAAGGGCCACCAACAGGTCAGGTTTTAAGGATATCCCTGCTTCAGCACAGGTGGCTCAATCAGTGGCTCAGTCGAAGAATGAGCCACTGATTCATCCAGCACAGGTGGCTCAACGACTGATTGAGCCACCTGTGCTGAAGCAAGAATATCCTGAAAACCTGACCTGTTAGTGACCCTTGAGGACTGGAGTTGGCCGCCCCTGCCCTAAATATCCAGCCAAACCCCACAAATACGCAAATGAAATGCAGATTTAACACATCAGATGGCAAAACCAACATTGCCGTGAAAATTACTTCATTATAAGAAGTTCCCCTTTAAATGGTGTTAACCTTTTCATTTAACACTGACCTTAAAACTTGCCCCACAAATCAAGCATCCCAATAGCCTGCACTCATGGCTACTGTCCCACAGTCACTTATACCACCCATTGTGGCCAAGCACTGCCATCTACAGCACTTATTCCCTCACCTGCTGTCTCTGTAAGTTTCCCCTCAAACCTCTTAGATTGTAAGCTCTTCGGGGCAGGGATTTCCTTTCCCAATGTCTGATTTTTGCTGCACTTATTGTATTTTTAAAATTCCCTGTACTGTATTCTTTGTGAAGCGCTGAGTACACTTTTGGCGCTATATAAATAAAGACATTCAATACAATACAATAAAAACAAAAGCCATTTTAAAAGTCCCACAAGAAATGTTTGCGCACAAAGTTCCCAAAAGCACAGATCTATTGTAAAATCTGCTTCGGGGGCTGCCCAGGGGGCCAGCAACGTAATCTAATAATAACAACAATAACTTTATTTCATATAGCGCCTCTCTCCCAATGGGACAGTTACAGCAGAGCGCGCGGTACGCAGCACAAAGGAATGTTACAGACACAGTCCCTGCCCGCAGAGCTTACAATCTATGTTTCTGGTGCCTGAGATACAGGGAGGTAAAGTGACTTGTCCAAGGTCACAAGGAGCCGACACCGGGAATTGAACCAGGTTCCCCTGCTTCACACTCGGTGTCGTTATTTTCCGTCAGCGTATTTTACTCACTGAGCCGCTCCTTCCGCACAGATACAATGTATCACTTCCCTGGCCGGCTCCCGCACAGATACAATGTATCTCTTCCCTGACCGGCTTCCGCACAGATACAATGTATCACTTTCCTGGCCGGCTCCCGCACAGATACAATGTATCACTTCCCTGACCGGCTCCCGCACAGATACAATGTATCACTTCCCTGACCGGCTTCCGCACAGATACAATGTATCACTTCCCTGACCGGCTCCCGCACAGATACAATGTATCACTTCCCTGACCGGCTTCCGCACAGATACAATGTATCACTTCCCTGACCGGCTCCCGCACAGATACAATGTATCACTTCCCTGACCGGCTTCCGCACAGATACAATGCATCACTTCCCTGACCGGCTTCCGCGCAGATACAATGTATCACTTCCCTGACCGGCTTCCGCACAGATACAATGTATCACTTCCCTGACCGGCTCCCGCACAGATACAATGTATCACTTCCCGGAACGGCTCCCGCGCAGATACAATGTATCACATCCCTGACCGGCTCCCGCACAGATACAATGTATCACTTCATAGACCGGCTTCCGCACAGATACAATGTATCACTTCCCGGAACGGCTCCCGCACAGATACAATGTATCACTTCCCTGACCGGCTCCCGCACAGATACAATGTATCACTTCCCTGACCGGCTCCCGCACAGATACAATGTATCACTTCCCTGACCGGCTCCCGCGCAGATACAATGTATCACTTCCCGGAACGGCTCCCGCACAGATACAATGTATCACTTCCCTGACCGGCTCCCGCACAGATACAATGTATCACTTCCCTGACCGGCTTCCGCACAGATACAATGTATCACTTCCCTGACCGGCTCCTGCACAGATACAATGTATCACTTCCCTGACCTGCTCCCGCACAGATACAATGTATCACTTCCCTGACCGGCTCCCGCACAGATACAATGTATCACTTCCCTGACCCGCTTCCGCACAGATACAATGTATCACTTCCCTGACCGTCTCCCGCGCAGATACAAGGTATCTCTTCCCTGACCGGCTTCCGCACAGATACAATGTATCACTTCCCTGACCGGCTCCTGCACAGATACAATGTATCACTTCCCTGACCCGCTTCCGCACAGATACAATGTATCACTTCCCTGACCCGCTCCCGCACAGATACAATGTATCACTTCCCTGACCGGCTTCCGCACAGATACAATGTATCACTTCCCTGACCGGCTTCAGCACAGATACAATGTATCACTTCCCTGACCGGCTTCCGCACAGATACAATGTATCACTTCCCTGACCGGCTCCCGCACAGATACAATGTATCACTTCCCTGACCGGCTCCCGCACAGATACAATGTATCACTTCCCTGACCTGCTCCCGCACAGATACAATGTATCACTTCCCTGACCGGCTTCCGCACAGATACAATGTATCACTTCCCTGACCGGCTCCTGCACAGATACAATGTATCACTTCCCTGACCTGCTCCCGCACAGATACAATGTATCACTTCCCTGACCGGCTCCCGCACAGATACAATGTATCACTTCCCTGACCCGCTTCCGCACAGATACAATGTATCACTTCCCTGACCGTCTCCCGCGCAGATACAAGGTATCTCTTCCCTGACCGGCTTCCGCACAGATACAATGTATCACTTCCCTGACCGGCTCCTGCACAGATACAATGTATCACTTCCCTGACCCGCTTCCGCACAGATACAATGTATCACTTCCCTGACCGGCTTCCGCACAGATACAATGTATCACTTCCCTGACCGGCTCCCGCACAGATACAATGTATCACTTCCCTGACCGGCTCCCGCACAGATACAATGTATCACTTCCCTGACCGGCTCCCGCACAGATACAATGTATCACTTCCCTGACTGGCTCCCGCACAGATACAATGTATCACTTCCCTGACCGGCTTCCGCACAGATACAATGTATCACTTCCCTGACCGGCTCCCGCACAGATACAATGTATCACTTCCCTGACCGGCTCCCGCACAGATACAATGTATCACTTCCCGGAACCGCTTCCGCGCAGATACAATGTATCACTTCCCTGAACGGCTCCCGCACAGATACAATGTATCACTTCCCTGACCGCCTCCCGCACAGATACAATATATCACTTCCCGGAACTGCTTCAGCGCAGATACAATGTATCACTTCCCTGAACGGCTTCCGCACAGATACAATGTATCACTTCCCTGAACACCTTCCGCACAGATACAATGTATCACTTCCCAGAACGGCTTCCGCACAGATACAATGTATCACTTCCATGGCAGCTTCCGCACAGATACAATGTATCACTTCCCGGAACTGCTTCCGCGCAGATACAATGTATCACTTCCCTGAATGGCTTCCAATCTAGTTTTGGAGGAATTCCCAACATTATACGCAGCTGTATGTGGCCACGTGAGGCTGCTCCACGCCTTGTGACACCGTTATGGACCGTGGTGTATTTGCGGTGTGGTTGCCTCCATGTCTGTACCCGTGAGATGACAACATGCCCACGTTCCTTGCTGCCAAACTCCAGCCCGCATATTCACCGGTGTCACCGGTAATCTCTAATCCGAGCCCCAGTCTCTCTGGGGCTGAGGGAGATAAATGCAAAGTGGCAAGAACTCCGGCTCCAGTGCTGCAGAGAGACAGGGGCTGTCGCAGCCGCAGTGCCGGTGACGAGGGAACCAGGTAACGCTTGTGACAGATCCATCAAATCCCTCCAAGATCATTCTCACATCAGGGCTGTGGCCCGGAGCTCTTCTTCATGCTTTTCGGGCTCCATTGGAACCCTTTCACTGCCAAAGTCGCCTGCTGCGTTATGCGTCAAAAAATCTTATCCAGCTTGTAAACAACCTTTGGGTCCGGAAAATAAATGCTGATTTGTACCCCTTCAAACACCTGTGCAGAATATGTTCTGCTCCAATGTAAAAACATGTTGGTACCTTTTTAAAATGGCTGGTTCCGTTTTTATGTTGTCATTTTCCATTGTGGAGATATCAAGCACCCAAACAAATTGGGCTAAAGTGCGGATTAAAATGGGTGCAGCAAAATAAGCAAATAATCAGCAACAATAACTTTCACCTTTTCAGCGTGTTTTTTTACATTGGAACAAGAGTCCCATTTGCGGAACAGGTCTGCATCATAGCCTTCATTTCACCGAAATGCCTTCTGCAGGCGAAGCTTTTACTATTCTTTACTTTGTAGGAAAATTTGTACATCCCCTACAAGGCACATATACACTTTTAGTACTACGATGTATGTATGTATGTATGTGTGTATGTGTGTATGTCTTTATTTATGTAGCGCCATTAATGTACATAGCGCTTCAACAGCCGTAATATACGTGACAATCATATAAATAACAAATAATACAAATAACACATAATGGGAATAAGTGCTTCAGACATAAAAGTAACATTTAGGAAAAGGAGTCCCTGCTCCGAAGAGCTTACAATCTAATTGGTTGGTAGGAAGAACGTACAGAGACAGTAGGAGGGAGTTCTGGTAAGTGCGTCTGCAGGGGGCCAAGCTTTATGTATGAGGTGTATAGTGTTAGCCACGGAGCTACTCATATGCTTCGTTAAGCAGGTGTGTTTTAAGGTGGGTCTTAAAGGTGGATAGAGAGGGTGTTAGTTGGGTATTGAGGGGAAGGGCATTCCAGAGGTGTGGGGCAGTCAGTGAGAAGGGTTTAAGGTGGGAGAGGGCTTTAGATACAAAAGGGGTTAGAGAGAAGACATCCTTGAGCAAGAGTCGGGATGATGCATAGCGAGAAATTAGGGCTGAGATGTAAGGAGGGGCAGAGGAGGGTATAGTGAGATATGAGTGAGATGTAAGGAGGAGCAGAGGAGGGTATAGTGAGAGATTAGGGTGAGATGTAAGGAGGGGCAGAGGGAGGGTATAGTGAGATATTAGGGGGAGATGTAAGGGGGGGCAGAGGAGGGTATAGTGAGATATTAGGGTGAGATGTAAGGAGAGGCAGAGGAGGGTATAGTGAGATATTAGAGTGAGACGTAAGGCGGGGCAGAGGAGGGTATAGTGAGAGATTAGGGTGAGATGTAAGGAGGGGCAGAGGAGGGTATAGTGAGATATTAGGGGAGATGTAAGGAGGGGCAGAAGAGGGTATAGTGAGATATTAGGGTGAGATGTAAGGAGGGGCAGAGGAGGGTATAGTGAGATATTAGGGTGAGATGTAAGGTGGGGCAGAGGAGGGTATAGTGAGATATTAGGGTGAGATGTAAGGAGGGGCAGGAGTGTATAGTGGGAGGTTAGGGTGAGATGTAAGGAGGAGCAGGAGTGTATAGTGGGAGGTTAGGGTGAGATGTAAGGCGGGGCAGAGGAGGGTATAGTGGGAGGTAAGGGTGAGATGTAAGGCGGGGCAGAGGAGGGTATAGTGAGAGATTAGGGTGAGATGTAAGGCGGGGCAGAGGAGGGTATAGTGAGATATTAGGGTGAGATGTAATGGGTGTTGTTAGGAAGCTGTGGCTGGAAGTCTGTGGATCAGTGATTCCCAATAGGAGTTTGGGAAACTCTACGAGTTGGCGAGGGGTTTCCAAGGGTTTCGCCAAACACAATCTGTACTGGTGTCTCCCAGCCAGTATATCATGAGCCCAAGGGGGGACTGAGCACTTAAGGCCCCAAACTGCACCTTAGCGTGGGGGGTATAGCTGTCAATTACTGCATCAGCTTCCAAAGTCACTCCCCATAATGCTTTGCATCCACAGCAGCAAGGCATTGTGGGGCGAGACTTTGGAAGCTCCCGCAGTGAGTGACCGCTATACCCCCCCATGCTGCCTGCACACAGTGAGGGGCAGTGTCCCCCGTCCCCTCCCACGGGCTCAGGACAATATACTGCCTGGGGTCATCACACTGGTATATTAGCGAGAGTCTGATGAATCGGCGATAAGATTTATTAATTAGGGGTTTGGCAACAAATATTTTGTAGCAGGGAGAGCACAGTGTATATATATATATATACTGTATATACACATACACACTTATTGTAGCCGCATGTTCAATTTTAAATGCTGTTTATATATCCATGTATCTTTGACACTCGAAAACAACAAACGCATTGTACCTGGGATCACCTGTATGGAGGGATGTAAACCTGTTAATGATAGGCGGATAAGGGAGAGTAACTATTATCACAGAAGGTAAAACAAGAATTACTCTGCGTAAGAATTTACCAGGCGCTTACTCAGCAATAACAGGTAACAACCGCGATTAACACCCACTTAGCACTGACAATGCCCAGAATAAAGGCTGTTAGAGCTGAAACTGCTCGGCGGCAGGGGGGCTTATTTTACCTCTTGTAATTAACTGTCTTTTCACAACACGTTTTAACAAAGTGATCAGCACTCCGAAAACATGGCCATATGGATTGATTCTGTACGCGCCGCCCGAGGCAGCCAAACCGCGGACTTCCCAATGTCCTCACGCCAGATCATTCACTGGAGAATGCTGGTATTCCAGCTGCAGCTTATACTGCGGGACAGACAATGAAGGGTGCAGTCGTTATATATAGCGCCTCTTCTCCATATTGCCTTCTACCTATATATAATCAGCCAACATTCCGTACCCAACTCCACTCCTCAAGATCCCCCAACAGGCCAGGTATTAAGGATATCCCGGCTTCAGCCCAGGTGGCTCAATCAGTGGCTCAGTCATTTTGACGGCAACCCTGCGCTGAAGCAGGGATATCCTTAAATCCTGACCTGCAGGGCGTTCTTGAGGACTGGAGTTCGGAACCTCTGCTCTTACATAATAGGCCAGCCACTGGTAGCGCTGTCACAAACCCCCAGGAGAATGGGGGCGATGGGTAAAGCATAGGACCGTTTTGGGCAAATTGATGACTTATCTAATTTGACCCGCATACACCAACTTGTAGCTTGGGTAACCGGTTACCAAACGGGTCACCAGACGCTCCCATTGTGTGATATATCAAATTCTGCGTCTCAATGTGTCACTTTTGTGCGTTTTATGCGAATTATCCTTCAAGTCTGATTTCTCTAATGAAAGATCGGCGTCACATGTAAATCCCGTGTTTAACATGTTGATTACATGCAGGCAGAGCCTGTCATCTTCACATTTCTGGATTTTGTTGTCTTTATGCACACCCCATTATAAGTCCCTGTTCCCCGTTATCCGTAACAGGTCAAACGGAATATTTGAATGGGAAGAATATACCCCAAAGACCCTCTAGTAATTTATTTCCGTGCCCAGGCTTCCACCAAGGGAATTGTTACAAACAGAAAGGCGTTATCTGCCGACCCTTCCGAAATCTGCAGTGAACCTTCGCCAAGAAATGTATTTCTTTTGCGTTTCCACATTGTTTAACAAGCCTGGGATTTACCCGTCGCAGAAATGATCATTTATCCTGACACGGGGACAGGAACAGACCCCCCACCACGCCCGAGAAAATGTCTACATACTGCGTATCGCGCGATATACTCTAATTGGGAGGAAAGTGCTGTAGTTATTGTTGCCCCAAGTTATCGCTCCCTTTAACGCCTCCTCCTGCCCCGTATGACTGATCCGCACCAGATATATTAGGGGAAAAACACCCCCATTGAAATGGATTTTCTTGTTTGATAAATATGCTTCAGGTTTTCTTGCACTTGCCTTGGATTTTGCAGCCGAGAGATTTGGAGAAATGACTGTGTAACATGCTATGAGCGCACGGAAAGCGCGATTAGTAACATTCCGGAACCTTATTTATTAAAGGAAAAAAATAGATAGAGAGAAAAAGGTCATTACTGATTTAAAATCTGGTGCGGTTTTCTATACTTGGGGAGCAGCCCCCCCATTTCTATGACAGCACCCCCCATTTCTATGACAGCACCCCCCATTTCTATGACAGCACCCCCCATTTCTATGACAGCCCCCCCCATTTCTATGACAGCACCCCCTATTTCTATGACAGCAGCCCCCATTTCTATGACAGCATCCCCCATTTCTATGACAGCACCCCCCATTTCTATGACAGCACCCCCCATTTCTATGACAGCCCCCCCCATTTCTATGACAGCACCCCCCCATTTCTATGACAGCACCCCCCATTTCTATGACAGCACCCCCCATTTCTATGACAGCCCCCCCCATTTCTATGACAGCCCCCCCCCATTTCTATGACAGCACCCCCCATTTCTATGACAGCACCCCCCATTTCTATGACAGCATCCCCCATTTCTATGACAGCACCCCCCCCCCATTTCTATGACAGCACCCCCCCATTTCTATGACTGCACCCCCCATTTCTATGACAGCATCCCCCATTTCTATGACAGCATCCCCCATTTCTATGACTGCACCCCCCATTTCTATTACAGCACCCCCCATTTCTATTACAGCACCCTGAATGTATGCATTTTTGGTGGCTAATCTTTGCTTTGCGATTGTTCCTGCCGGGAGTTCACGTCCTAATGGCTTCGATTTCATCACCACAAGTTAACAATCAGTCTTCAATAATTAATTACCCACATGAATTAATTACCATTACAAGGAGCCACGTTTTCAACATGAAGCCAGACACAATTTCACGTAATTAAAGCACGGAGAAATGTTGCCAATACATTTAGTTACACTGATTTTACCTTCATTTTTAAAGGTGAATTCAGTCCTAAAATAATGGTTTTCATGCGCTTAGCCCACCTTATATTCACTTCAGTAATGTGCTCATTACCTTCCACAGACCCGCAGCTTTAATAACCAATGAGACAGCCCGTTCCATTCTACCCCCGACTCCCCTAACAGTCGCCGAATTACAAAGCGCCGCGTCTTGTATCCACGGAAAAAGCCCCCCTCCTCTTCCTTTTAGATCAGGGGCGGCCAACTCCGGTCCTCAAGGGTCACCAACAGGTCAGGTTTTCTGGATATCCCTGCTTCAGCACAGGCCGTGCAGTCAAAAGACTGAGCCACTGATTGAGCCACCTGTGCAGAAGCAGGGATATCCTGAAAACCTGACCTGTTGGTAGCTCTTCAAGACTGGAGTTGGTCACCCCTGTTTTTTAATACAGTGGGTCTCCGGAGCTGAGCCCCACTAATTGGGGCCCCTGGGACCCCCTGCTTCTGGAAATACTTGCCTCCAAAGGGGGTGCCGGTACCTCCTGCAGTTTAAAGCCCCCCGGTCACGTGGGCCAATAGGAAGCCGCGCCGGATTGCTTAAGGCTTCCTATTGGCCCGCAGGGTCCTGAGCTTTGAAAAGCCGCCATATAGTGAACCCCGGAGTGGCTCCCGGCCCCCACTATCTAGGAAAGTACCTCCGGAAGCAGGGGGTCTCCAGAGCTGAGCTGAATGGGGTTCCGCACGGGAGACCCCCTGCACGGGAGACCCCCTGCACGGGAGACCCCCCTGCACGGGAGACCCCCCCCCCCCCAGCTTGGATTGCCTTTTTATACAGCACTACGGGCTGCACGGCTGTTTTATTGTTACAGGACTGATGCGGGGGTCTCGAGAGCTGAGCCCACGTTAACTTCAGCTCCGGAGACCCCCTGCTTCCTGAGATGCGCAGCTCCGTAGGGGCGCGCCGATATCTCGTCAGCCAGGGAAATAGTGTGCCTAACAAAATGTCAGCGCACAAGTGTCCCGCGAATAGTTAGCCGTAACGTCAACCCCTGCGGCTTTCTATTAGCCCACGTGAGCGGGGACTTTAATCTTGCCAGAGGTACCGGCAATCCCTACGGCGGTATCGCCGGAAGCAGGGGGTTCCCGGAGACGAAATTAATGGGGTTCATCTCCAAAGATCCCCAGCTTCAATCCTATAATATAAAAAATGTTTTTAAATAAAGCGAGCGATGCAACCCGTAGTGCTGCCTCAGGCCCGGGCCATAGAGGGGTGGGGAGAGCGGAGGCGCGCTAACGCTGAGGCTCGCCTGCTTCAGTCAGCGCGATTGCACGGACTTGCAGGCGAGCCAGCGTGCGCGAAGGGAGCCGGGGGGAGGTGGTTGGAGGCGGGGCAGTGATGTCGCTGGGCCAATCGCCCGTGACGCACTGACGTCAATGTCACGGCGCCGACGTCACGGCGCCGTGACGTTGACGCTGCTGTGCAGTGATTGGAGGTTTTCAGCCGACAGCGCGCTGAAAAACAGCTTGGCGCTCGCCTGAAAACTCCAAAGCCTGAGCACGCCTGCGGACGCTCGCGTGAGTCCCCTCTCAAGGCATCCTCATTGAGGATGCAGGGGCTCAGCGCGGAGCGTCCGCACGCCTCAGCACGGCCTGTCCATCTATGGACGCAGCCTTACAGTGGCTAAGAAGCAAAAGGTGACACTGAGCGCTCATTTGCATGTCATTACCCAGAATCCCTGGCGGCAGTGGAAGCACTGTATGTTAAGAGATAACGGGGAAGGGCAGGATTGCAGACCTGTCGGAGACGTGCGAACGTGCCACACGTGGTCTCTTTATTTGCTGTACAAATATAAGATGAACGGGAGACAAGAACCAAAGCACGACTTCTTATTTCCCCCCACACTGTCCTCCTGTAACATAGGGAGGATAGTATAGCAGGCCTGCTCCGTGCCAGCCACGCCAGCGAGGGGTGGGGGGTTCCGTGGGCAGAGCTCTGCCTGCTGCTCTCTCAGGGTGTGCAGCTGATACATAAAGGTCGCCTGTTATGTTCAACGTGCTGTTATATACAGGGGAGGCTAGAATCAAAGCTCTCGTCCTCCTGTGATCTGGACAATATCCCTCTGGCAAAGAGACCTTTCAGTTTGCTTCATTACTGCAGGTTCACACTGTGCTATAGGCCCAGGGCCCGCGCTACAATAACTCCCACGTGTCACGCTGAGCCAGCCATGCTGCGGCCAGCAGGTATCCCACGGGAGCCATGCTGCGGCCAGCAGGTATCCCCCCGGGAGCCATGCTGCGGCCAGCAGGTATCCCCCCCGAGAGCCATCCTGCGGCCAGCAGGTATCCCCCCCGAGAGCCATGCTGCGGCCAGCAGGTATTCCCCCCGGGAGCCATGCTGCGGCCAGCAGGTATTCCCCCCGGGAGCCATGCTGCGGCCAGCAGGTATCCCCCCCGAGAGCCATGCTGCGGCCAGCAGGTATCCCCCCGGGAGCCATGCTGCGGCCGGCAGGTATTCCTCCCGGGAGCCATGCTGCGGCCAGCAGGTATCCCCCCGGGAGCCATGCTGTGGCCAGCAGGTATCCCCCCCGGGAGCCATGCTGCGGCCAGCAGGTATCCCCCTGGGAGCCATGCTGCGGTTGGCAGGTATCCCCCCCGAGAGCCATGCTGCAGTTGGCAGGTATCCCCCCCGAGAGCCATGCTGCAGCCAGCAGGTATCCCCCCCGGGAGCCATGCTGCGGCCAGAAGGTATCCCCCCGGGAGCCATGCTGCGGCCAGCAGGTATTCCCCCCCCCCGGGAGCCATGCTGCGGCCAGCAGGTATTCCCCCCGGGAGCCATGCTGCGGCCAGCAGGTATCCCCCCCGGGAGCCATGTTGCGGCCAGCAGGTATTCCCCCCAGGAGCCATGCTCCGGCCAGGAGGTATTCCCCCCGGGAGCCATGCTGCGGCCACTAGGTATCCCCCCCGAGAGCCATCCTGCGGCCAGAAGGTATCCCCCCCGAGAGCCATCCTGCGGCCACTAGGTATCCCCCCGAGAGCCATCCTGCGATCAGGAGGTATTCCCCCGGGATCCACACAAGAGAACAAATTCGGGACCTGATACCAGCTAACCCAAAACCTGGCACATTCTACATGTTCCCTAAAAGTCACAAAGAGGGTAACCCTGGCGCCTTATTCTCTCGGGATCGGGCACACTGAGAATATTTCTGGCTGGATGGAAGGACTTCTAAAACCACTTGTCAGGAACACACCCAGCTATATCCAGGACATCACTGAGCTGCTAAACAAACGTGATGCCATTGGCCCCCTCCCAACAGGAACACTACTAGCAACTATGGATGTAGAGTCACTTAACACAAACATCCCCCACGAGGATGGGATCTCAGCCTGCAGATACTTTCTGGGACCGCAGGAGCCACTCACAGAGACAGCGACTAAATGCATCAAAGGGAAGTGTTGCTCCCTGAAGAAGGTCCTTTGTGGACCGAAACGTCGGTTTGCATATGTGCTGTTGTGTTTTTCTAATACAGTACAGTTTTTTGCTTTCTATATATTAAAGTGCTGTTTCTTTGCTTTCCTTGCTGGGAAAGCATTTTGTTGCATATATATATATATAAACACATACATACCCCGGTTTAAGGACACTCGCTTTAAGTACACTCGCTTTAAGGACACTCGCGAGTATGGACATATCGCCCAATATGCAAACAGCAGCTCGCGCATGCGCCTGTCAGCACGTCCTGAACAGCAATACCGGCTCCCTACCTGTAACGAAGCTGTGCGCAACCGGGGAGACTGTAGAGCCTGTTACACATGCGGTATTTACATCAGTTATGCACGTATATGACGATTGCAGTATAGTACATGCATCGATAAGTGGGAAAAAGGGAGTGCTTCACTTTAAGTACATTTTCTCACAGGTTAGTGAAACAAATAAGATTTTATTATCTCTCGCTGTATATCAGGGGTCTCAAACTCAGTTCTCAAGGGCACCAAGTGGCCAGCTTTTATGGATATCCCTGCTTCAGTGCAGGTGGTGTAGTTGAATACGGAGCCACTGATTGAGCCACCTGTGCTGAAGCAGGTATATCCATAAAAGCTGAGAACTGAGTTTGACACCCCTGCTATATATATTCTATTGGTGCTTTGTGACGGGAGACTTCAAATATTCCAGCCATTTATCCCCCACAGATTTCTGTACGGAACAGATTAATGCAAATGGCATTTATGAACCGAAGAGCTTACAATCCAAGAGTCTTCTGGAAGATTCCCTGCCCTCTTGCCAGTCTAGCTGTTACTTTAACATCGGATCTCCCCTTGTGTTTAATTTACATTGCGTACATACTGCTGCTCGCTATCACAAGCGCGGCAGCGCGGATTCTAATGGCACATTCGCTCCCTGGGCAGGTTACGTGTAGCATGTTTCCTGCGGTACCTTCATTGCATTCACTCTGCATCTCTTGAATTTTAAACATACAACCCATGTTCCCAGGGCAGCCGTGAGGCTCCCACAAGCTGGGTTTCCGTTTGCCAGTACCCCCCATCCTTCCTTGTAATGCTTTATTACTGGAGAGGTGATCCCATCCATCAACAGCCCGAGAGCCCCCCCTCTCCTGCACGTTTAACCCCTTCAGTCCCAGGCGCACTGCTTGGTGAGAAGGGAAGGGGCAATACACGCCCTTTAAAATTAAAAGGGGGTTTATTTGCTAGCGCAGGGCTGGCCAACTCCGGTCCTCAAGTGCCACCAACAGGTCAGGTTTTCAGGATATCCCTGCTTCAGCACAGGTGGCTCAATCGGTCTCTGCTTCAGCACCGATTGAGCCACCTGTGCTGAAGCAGGGATATCATGACAACCTGACCTGTTGGTTGTCATTGGGGAGTGGAGTTCGCCGCCCCTGTTCTAGAGTCTCCCGGCTGCAAAAGTAGCGCAAAGCCTGTGCAAAAAAAGACAGCCGTGTGTCTGTTACAAGAGTGAAAAGCAGACGGGGTAATTGTTCTGTGGGTTCTGGAAAGTGGACCCCACAGGAGACGGTGTTCTGTGCGCAATTGTATATCTCTCATTATCCTTCTGCTAACTCCTATTGCCCATAGAGTATAAATGTCTATAAAGCTTCCCACTGCCCCATATCACTGCCCCCCGACCCACTGAAATGATCAGGTACCACGGATGAAACACCGGAAACTTTGGTAAGAGGTGCCACGGGTTACGTGGCGTTTGCAGATCTTGAGACCAGCACCTTGTATCCCTGGTGCATTTGTACCCACAACGGATTGTAAACTCCTACACTCCAGACCAGCGATCTCCCAGGTCCAGTCCTCCGGAACCCCCAACGGGCCAGGGTGTCCCGGGCTCCAGCACAGGTGGCTCAGTCATGTTGAGATCTGAAATCCTGACCTGTTAGGGGGTTCTGGAGGACTAGAGTTGGGAACCCGCTGCTTCAGCACAGATGGTAACTACTCCTACAACAGGGGGCTCAACTCAAGCCCCACCAACAGGTCAGGTTTTCAGGATATCCCAGCTTCAGCACAGGTGGCGCAAGGACTGGAGTTGAGCACCCCTGATCTATAATGTTCTATAATGTTCTATAATGATCTATAATGTTCTATAGGCCATGGGATTATACCCACTGTGTTAATAAAACTACTGCAATGTGCGGAGCCACATATTTATCTCACGGGAGAGGCAGAATCATCCACGCAGAGAGAAGTGCGCTGCCGTGACTAACGTACCACGCATGGATAACGGCTCTGCAGTAACTCCCGTGCCACGCATAGATAACTGCGGTAACTCACGTGCCACGCATAGATAACTGCACTGGAGTAACTCACGTGACATGCAGAGATAACTGCGCAGCAGTAAATCACGTGCCACGCAGAGATAACTGTGCTGCAGTAACTCCCGTGCCACGCATAGATAACTGCGGTAACTCACGTGCCACGCATAGATAACTGCGCTGCAGTAACTCACGTGCCACGCATAGATAACTGCAGTAACTCACGTGCCACGCAGAGATAACTGCGCTGCAGTAACTCACGTGCCACGCAGAGATAACTGCGCTGCAGTAACTCCCGTGCCACGCATAGATAACTGCGGTAACTCACGTGCCACGCATAGATAACTGCGCTGCAGTAACTCATGTGCCACGCATAGATAACTGCAGTAACTCACGTGCCACGCAGAGATAACTGCGCTGCAGTAACTCCCGTGCCACGCATAGATAACTGCGGTAACTCACGTGCCACGCATAGATAACTGCACTGGAGTAACTCACGTGCCACGCAGAGATAACTGCGGTAACTCCCGTGCCACGCATAGATAACTGCAGTAACTCACGTGCCACGCAGAGATAACTGCGCTGCAGTAACTCCCGTGCCACGCATAGATAACTGTGGTAACTCACGTGCCACGCATAGATAACTGCGCTGCAGTAACTCCCGTGCCACGCATAGATAACTGCAGTAACTCACGTGCCACGCAGAGATAACTGCGCTGCAGTAACTCCCGTGCCACGCAGAGATAACTGCGGTAACTCACATGCCACGCATAGATAACTGCACTGGAGTAACTCACGTGCCACGCAGAGATAACTGCGCAGCAGTAACTCACGTGCCACGCAGAGATAACTGCGCTGCCGTAACTGACGTACCACGCATAGATAACTGCGCTGCAGTAACTCACGTGCCACGCAGAGATAACTGCGCTGCAGTAACTCCCGTGCCACGCATAGATAACTGCAGTAACTCACGTGCCACGCATAGATAACTGCGCTGCAGTAACTCACGTGCCACGCATAGATAACTGCGCTGCAGCAACTCACGTGCTACGCATGGATAACTGCGCTGCAGTAACTCCCATGCCACGCATAGATAACTGCGGTAACTCACGTGCCACGCATAAAGAGGTGCGCTGCAGTAACTCCCGTGCAACGCATAAAGAAGTGCGCTGCAGTAACTCACGTGCCACGCATAGATAACTGCGCTGCAGTAACTCACGTGTCACACAGATAACTGCGCTGCAGTAACTCACGTGCCACGCATAGATAACTGCACTGGAGTAACTCACGTGCCACGCATAGATAACTGCGCTGCAGTAACTCCCGTGCCACGCATAGATAACTGCGCTGCAGTAACTCACGTGCCACGCATAGATAACAGCGCTGCAGTAACTCACGTGCCACGCATAGATAACAGCGCTGCAGTAACTCACGTGCCACGAATAGATAACTGCGCTGCAGTAACTCACGTGCCACGCATAGATAACTGCGCTGCAGTAACTCACGTGCCACGCATAGATAACTGCGCTGCAGTAACTCACGTGCCACGCACAGATAACTGCGCTGCAGTAACTCACGTGCCACGCACAGATAACTGCGCTGCAGTAACTCACGTGCCACGCATAGATAACTGCGCTGCAGTAACTCACGTGCCACGCATAGATAACTGCGCTGCAGTAACTCACGTGCCACGCATAGATAACTGCGCTGCAGTAACTCACGTGCCACGCATAGATAACTGCACTGCAGTAACTCACGTGCCACGCATAGATAACTGCGCTGCAGTAACTCACGTGCCACGCATAGATAACTGCACTGGAGTAACTCACGTGCCACGCATAGATAACTGCACTGGAGTAACTCACGTGCCACGCATAGATAACTGCGCTGCAGTAACTCACGTGCCACGCATAGATAACTGCGCTGCAGTAACTCACGTGCCACGCATAGATAACTGCGCTGCAGTAACTCACGTGCCACGCATAGATAACTGCGCTGCAGTAACTCACGTGCCACGCATAGATAACTGCGCTGCAGTAACTCACGTGCCACGCATAGATAACTGCACTGGAGTAACTCACGTGCCACGCATAGATAACTGCTCTTCAGTAACTCACGTGCCACGCATATATAACTGCACTGGAGTAACTCACGTGCCACGCATAGATAACTGCGCTGCAGTAACTCACGTGCCACGCATAGATAACTGCGCTGCAGTAACTCACGTGCCACGCATAGATAACTGCGCTGCAGAAACTCACGTGCCACGCATAGATAACTGCGCTGCAGTAACTCACGTGTCACACATAGATAACTGCGCTGCAGAAAGTCACGTGCCACGCATAGATAACTGCGCTGCAGAAACTCACGTGTCACACATAGATAACTGCGCTGCAGAAACTCACGTGTCACACATAGATAACTGCGCTGCAGAAACTCACGTGCCACGCATAGATAACTGAGCTGCAGAAACTCACGTGTCACACATAGATAACTGCGCTGCAGAAACTCACGTGTCACACATAGATAACTGCGCTGCAGAAACTCACGTGCCACGCATAGATAACTGCGCTGCAGTAACTCACGTGCCACGCATAGATAACTGCGCTGCAGAAACTCACGTGTCACACATAGATAACTGCGCTGCAGAAACTCACGTGCCACGCATAGATAACTGCGCTGCAGAAACTCACGTGTCACACATAGATAACTGCGCTGCAGAAACTCACGTGCCACGCATAGATAACTGCGCTGCAGAAACTCACGTGTCACACATAGATAACTGCGCTGCAGAAACTCACGTGCCACGCATAGATAACTGCGCTGCAGAAACTCACGTGTCACACATAGATAACTGCGCTGCAGAAACTCACGTGCCACGCATAGATAACTGCGCTGCAGAAACTCACGTGTCACACATAGATAACTGCGCTGCAGAAACTCACGTGTCACACATAGATAACTGCGCTGCAGAAACTCACGTGCCACGCATAGATAACTGCGCTGCAGTAACTCACGTGCCACGCATAGATAACTGCGCTGCAGAAACTCACGTGTCACACATAGATAACTGCGCTGCAGAAACTCATGTGCCACGCATAGATAACTGCGCTGCAGAAACTCACGTGTCACACATAGATAACTGCGCTGCAGAAACTCACGTGCCACGCATAGATAACTGCGCTGCAGTAACTCACGTGCCACGCATGGATAACTGCGCTGCAGTAACTCACGTGCCACGCATAGATAACTGCGCTGCAGAAACTCACGTGCCACACATATTTTATGGAAAATCAGAACGCAAACTAATTCGACGTGATTTTTATTTTATTTTTTTAAATCAAATTAGGCGACGATTTATGAAGCTTCAAAAAGGTTCAACTTGAGTAAAACGGAAAAGTGATTGTAATTTCCCACACAGTCACGTACCACGTTCTCGCTGTGTGAGACCTATGGGAAATCAGAGCTGAATGAACACAAGACCGGGCCGCCCAAACATTTCGGAGCAGGTACAAACTAAATCCAGAGATGGAATGTGACCAGGCTTCCTGTACATGCTACGCCCGTCATGTAATTGTGTATATATATTTATATATATATATTGTAACATTGTAACACCGCCGAAAGAAGAGATCAGTGTATTTAGAAAGCTCGCACAAATAAAAGCATTACACACACACACACACACACACACACACACACACACACACACACACACACACACACACACTTACATCACTAACATTTAGGGTCTATTTAACACCTCAAGTCATAAATCGCATACTACACAAGGGGGGGGGGGGGTGTTAGGTTTCAGCCACAGATAACATTCTTACATGCACTGCTTTTAAGTTAAACCCTTGCTTGCTTTATTCAATGTAACATCGCCGGAAGAAGAGATCAGTGTATCTCGAAAGCTCGCACAAAGAAAAGCATTTAGCTAGCCACAGAACGGTATCATCTATTTATTTTTTATTTTATATATATACACCACACACACACACCACACACACACCACACACACCACACACACCACACACACCACACACACCACACACACCACACACACCACACACACCACACACACCACACACACCACACACACCACACACACCACACACACCACACACACCACACACACCACACACACACACACACACACACACACACACACACACACACACACACACACACACACACACACACACACAAACACACACACACACAAACCAGGAAAGCCAGTGAGAGAGATCTTGTATGTTCCGGGATACATGTGCTTTAGACATATATACAGTACACAGTGTGTGCAGGCTCAGACAATACGAGACCCCCTGTCAGCCAGTTAGAGGTGGGCGGCCGTGTCGCCTGCGAGGGTTCAGCCTGACAGGAGTAACAGTTTATATTAATGCTTTTATTGCTGACCCTCTCGAGTTGAAATGTTCAGGTTTCTGTTAATATTCCATATCCATTTTATTGAGTGAGAACACGGCATTCTGGCTTGGGATCCTGGTAGGGCACATATAGGCACATATAGGCACATATAGGCCTTGCGGGGGGTGGTATGTTAATTCCATATCAGTGCGCATATTTGAATCTCAGGACTGATATGGCTTTTACTCACCAGTGTGTGAGTAGTAGCAGCAAACTGTCTTAGTGATACCCTTGTCCCTTCTTCAGATGATGGGACGGAGCTGCCTTATTCTGCTGGTCCAAAGACATCCAGCAAACAGCATTGAAGAAACAAATCTCGCTGCAGGTTATCCGATAATCAACAGGAACGGTCCACGGAAAGCTGAATGATTGGACCCGCAGGATCGAATTTGCACGAGTCTCATGCAGGGATGGGCAACTCCAGTCCTCAAGGGCCATCAACAGGCCGGGTGTTAAGAATATCCCTGCTTCAGCACAGGTGGCTCAATCAGTGGCACAGTCCAGGGATATCATTAACACCTGACCTGTTGGTGGACTGGACTTTGCCGCCCCTGGTCGGACGGCTCTTCTGTAAGAGTGAGTGGCCTGGACACTCGAAGACATCTTTTCTATATTTGGACCAACGTGAGGCGTTTGAACTCTTTTGTTGCGATCTGGTAGCAAAGGGGTTAAAGTGGCCAGTGTAACGGCTCACCCCAGAAACACATCGGCGGCGCCTTAATCAGACGCGGCTTCCATCGGCAGCGTCTTCACACCATTTCTCCGCTCCCTTTCCTAAGGCACCAGGTCCGAAAAATGATATTGCCGCGGAAGCCGCACAAGCCGCAGCCTCTTCCATCTGACGCAGAAGAGAGGATTTTGCTTCGGGAACGAGGCTGCATCGCAATCTGGATCTGGCTTTGAATGCATGTGTCAGGGAGACTGCCGACTGAATGCAAACACAACTGGAATCACGACAACAGGCCCCTGTGGCAGAGCGAACGCTGCACACAACGCAGCAATGTCTGAAGCAGTCCCCAGACCCGGCCACAAGCGGCCAGTTCTTAATGCCCGCGGCTGACCGTGCTACAATCCCCACGTTAAATGGACACTGGAATCTCAGGTAGACGGCGGGCTGCAAAGCTGAGTATTTTGGGAGGTTGGTAGAGGCCAGGTTACTAAATCCCAAAATATCAACGGATACATTGTAACTAGGTCATCACTAAACCTCCACGCATTTATATGCTACCCGCGGGACACGGGCGGCCAACTCCAGCACACAAGCGCCATCAACAAGTCAAGTTCCAGGATATCCCTGCTTCAGCACAGGTGGCTCAATCAGTGGCTCAGTCGAAGAAAAACTTGATCTGTTCGTGGCACATACGGACTGGAGTTGGCCACCCCTGCAGTAGGAGGTCTTCCCGCCACACACGGGTTTTGTTTTGAAAGAAGACACGGGTAACAGAAGTACAATTTCTACTCCATGCACCTTATACACAATAAACACAGTTAGGGTGAGTTCAATACACCCCAGAGCGGTCCCAAACCCGTGTGAACTTGAATGGGGCCTTTTGGTCGTTTGGCAAATCCAGAGTACAGTGAATTACCCCTTTAACCACATAGGACTCAGTCCAATAACATCTATAGATTTGCAATAAGGGGGAAATGTTATATATGCCAAACCAGACATTTAGGGCCGAACATCCCCTTAGACTCCAGCAGGGATTTTAAGATGAAAACATCCACGTCGATGTGCATAGAATAAAACCCTTTAGTCCAGATTCCCAAAGATCCATAAAATCATTTAATGTGGACTTAACGTGACGTTAAGTTACATTAAGACTAATGGTTTATAATCAAGGACAATAACATAGCGTTAAACCATTTTCTCTCGCAAAGCGCATGGCGTTACTGGGCATTAATGATAATGACATGCAAATCATATGCAAATGAAGAATTATAGCATCACCTATCCACTTCTCCTTATTTCTTTTTTTTTTTTTTTTAATATAGGATTGAAGCAGGGGGTCTCCGGAGCTGAACCACGTTAATTTCAGCTCCGGGAACCTCCTACTTACGGAGATACAGACCTCAGAACGGGGTGCCGGGAGCCCTCAAAGGTTCACTATAAGTTTCCTTTTCAGAGCTGCCGGGCCCAGCGAGCCAATAGGAAGCTGTGATGTCATCTAGTGCGACTTCCTATTGGTCCATGTGACGCGGGAGCTTTAAACTTTAAAGCAGCTACCAGCACCTACTGCTGAGGTCTGTATCTCCGGAAGCAGGGGGTCCCCGGAGATGAAAGTAACGGGGTTCAGCTCCGGGGACCCCCTGCTTCCAGCCTATGTATAAAAAAAAATGAATGGAATGAAAACCGGCTTGGATTTTCTCTTTAAGTCTCTTAAAGCTGCAGTTCAGTCAATATCCTGCATGTGTGTTTTTTTTTAATAAATCAGTTCTGTAGTAAGAAAAAATACTTTTAGCATTTTCTGTTTTTAAAAAAACAACTTTTAAAGACCAATTTTCATGTATTCTATTTTAACAGCCATTTGCTAAGGCACTGCCCCTTCATGTCCTGTCACAAGCCCTGGCACACCCCTTTGTCAGCCCTGCCCTCCCTCTAGCACATGTCAGTGCAGGAGTGCTCATGAATATTCATGAGCTTCCACTGGCAGACAAGCAGAATATAAACAGATCCCTTCACTAATTATGTCACCAAATTTCGACTATCAATACATGGAGAACGAATTGACTGGCAGCTATACAGTTCTTTAGGTAATTCGAGATTGCACACATGAAACTATTGAAGTAAAAAAAATAAATAAAAAAAAAAAAAAGACTGAATTGCAGCTTTAAGATTAACATGGGTTACTTAATGTTACATTATTTAAGTCATAGCTTAACTTGTCGTTACTTCTATCCAGTCCCTGAAATAGGGTTTGACAGGTTCTGCATGGGTGTAACACCACAGGTAAGTATGATTTAAGTAACGTAGTCATTTTCCCAGCATTGTTTCCCTCTCCTCTACTTAATATAATGTTATTGGAAGATAACTCATTGTTATGCTGCAATAACAAACCGCTTTGTTTGCATATAATTAGCTTTGAAGAGAGCACGTTAGCTCGGAGAGCATAGTGTGAGTCCCTGTTTTGGGTTTACGCCACGAGCTTCATTGTAACCGAGCTTTGTGAATCTTGTCCTCAGTGTCTTTTAAAGAAGAAATCCCAGGGGGCAGATTTTTTGGCGAATGTCTTTATATAGTTGAAGCAGGGGGTCTCCGGAGGCGAACTCCATTAATTTCAGCTACGAGGACCCCCTGCTTCCGGAGATAATCACTTCTGAAGTAGGTGCAGCCGGTAGCTGCTCTCCTCGGTTACCAGAGATGACAATATGGCCGCCCTTCAGATATTTCCCGGCCTAAGGGCCAATAGGAAGCTGTGACATCATCGGTGTGGCTTCCTATTGGCCCATGTGACGCGGGAGCTTCAAACTTGAAAACCCTGCTGAGCCAGAGCAGCTACCAGCACCTACTGCGGAGGTAAGTCTCTCCGGAAGTAGGGTCCGTGGAGCTGAAACTAACAGGGTTCAGGTATACAGGGATATACCAAATAAGTAACATGGGAAGGACGCTGATCCAGGGAGTAATCCGATTGCCAATATTTGGAGTCAGGAAGAAATTTATTTTTCCCCTTATGAGATATCATTGGATGATATGTCACTGGGGGGTGTTTGCCTTCCTCTGGTCCCACATACTGTATGTACGGATATAGGATAAAGTATCTGTCGTCTAAATGTAACACAGGTTGAACTTGATGGACGCATGTCTTATCAACCTCATATACTATGTAACTATATCTCTGTATATCCTAGGAATGGACCTATATAAAAGGGACACGCCCACCGGGTTGGAAATGTGAGCGGTTTACCCTTTCGGCTGCTTTGTATGTATGATAGGAAGCCAGGAGAGGGATTTGAGCAGGGGAGACGCTGAGACAGATCTAGGAAAGAGTAGAGCGATTCTGGCAGCAGCGTTTAGGATAGATTGTAGAGGAGACAGGTGAGAGGCAGGAAGGCCGGACAGCAGGAGGTTACAGTAATCAAGACGGGAGAGAATGAGGGCCGAGTCAGAGTTTTAGCAGTCGAGTAACAGAGGAAAGGGCGTATCTTTGTTATATTGCGGAGGAAAAAGAGACAGGTTTTAGATATGTTTTGAATGTGAGGGGCGAATGTGAGAGAGGAGTCGCGTGTGACCCCTAGGCAGCGTGCTTGGGCTACTGGGTGAATGATCGTAGTTCCAACAGTAATGTGGAAGGAGGTAGTAGGGCCAGGTTTGGGAGGAAGTATGAGGAGCTCTGTTTTAGCCATGTTGAGTTTAAGTCGGCGGAGGGCCATCCAGGATGATATCGCAGAGAGACATTCATTTGATGGATTGTTCTCCATATCCCTGACTCCCAGGGCTAATCTTTAGCACTAATTTCTTTATCTTCTTACCTCTCTTTATCTTATTTACTCTGATAAAAATGAAAGTAGGTGGTTTAATAAAAAATGTAAAAAGGAAATAAACCTCATACTCTTCCCACTTTCTGTATAGTGCAGCGGGATGTGTAACAGTCTGTATATTACAGGCCAAACAAATGGTTTATTCAATCCCAATTTCCTGGCAAAATCCGGGAACTGTGACTTACAAGTTACGCATCATATGTGATACAGAAAACGTGGGACTTTATTAGTACATGTCAAATATAACCCTCAGTGGGCAGGATTACAAATATGAGAACTATTCATTAAACTGCAATAGTGCCTGTTGGGGCACTATTGTACAGAACCTCCCGCTGATGTCGAAGGAAGGTTCCAAGCGATAATGTCCTCCTGGGCACTATCGCAGTTTAATGAATAACCCCCTATGGGGCAAATGGTAAAGGTGTTTCATGGGAAAGCGCCTTCACTTGTCTATGGCTTGAATATATGCGTCCCCTGCTGCTCTAATAAAAACAACACTTTCTCTTCGACCTTGTTTTCATATTTTTGTGCCGTTTCTCTATTCTTCTCACATGTCGTGGCCTAAAAAAGCAGCCTCCCTGGAATAAATTACACCGGCCTCTAGGGATTATCGTAAAACAGTGTTTTTCAGCCTCTCTTTTCGTCACATTGAACACACACACACACATATATATATATATATATATATATATATATATATATATATATATATATATATATATATATATATATATATATATATATATATATATATATATATATATATATACATACATACACACACACACACACACACACACACACAATCCAGCTGCTGGGGCTCCCTTATCAATTTATCAACCTATGTGTACATATTCTATATATAACCCCATCCCTAACAGCACTGCAGGTTCTTCTATCAGTGAATGGTTTAATATTCCTATTTAATGTCCCTTTTATCTATTCATTGCCGTGTCGGTTTATTAATTCTCTCCTCTGCATCATCTGCCTAAGGCTGCGCTTATAGTGCCGGCGGCGCAACGTCGCTCCAAAACAAATCCATTGACTCCGTCGTAAGCGCGATGGAGCGACCAAAAATTTTGAAACCTGGTAAATTTTATTTTTTAGAGACAGTCACCAGATGTGACTGTCTCTAAACCAATCAGAGAGCGCTGCCCGACCCCTTTGTGACGTCACTGGCCTTGTCGCCAGCGACGTCACTTAAAACTAAAGTTTAACTTTCGCTCTGTAAGTCAGTATCGCTGACCTGACGAAGAGAGGGGACAGCTTTAAAACTTGTCTTATAAAATCTATTCTTAGTCCAAATAATGAAGGTGTCACCTAATACTGAACTACAGGCATACCCCGCATTAACATACGCAATGGGACCGGAGCGTGTAATATACAGGCATACCCCGCATTAACATACGCAATGGGACCGGAGCGTGTAATATACAGGCATACCCCGCATTAACATACGCAATGGGACCGGAGCGTGTAATATACAGGCATACCCCGCATTAACGTACGCAATGGGACCGGAGCATGTATGTAAAGCGAAAATGTACTTAAAGTGAAGCACTACCTTTCCCCCACTTATCGATGCATGTACTATACTGCAATCGTCATATACGTGCAGAACTGATGTAAATAACACGTGTAACAGGCTCTATAGTCTCCCCGCTTGCGCACAGCTTCGGTACAGGTAGGGAGCCGGTATTGCTGTTCAGGACGTGCTGACATGCGCGAGCTGGGCGGTGGGAAGGGGGGGTGGGAGGCGGTGGGAAGGGGGGGTGGGAGGCGGTGGGAAGGGGGGGTGGGAGGCGGTGGGAAGGGGGGGTGGGAGGCGGTGGGAAGGGGTGGTGGGAGGCGGTGGGAAGGGGGGGTGGGAGGCGGTGTGAAGGGGGGTGGGAGGCGGTGGGAAGGGGGGGGTGGGAAGGGGGGGAGGGAGGCGGTGGGAAGGGGGGGGAGGCGGTGGGAAGGGGGGGTGGGAGGCGGTGGGAAGGGGGGGTGGGAGGCGGTGGGAAGGGGGGGTGGGAGGCGGTGGGAAGGGGGGGTGGGAGGCGGTGGGAAGGGGGGGTGGGAGGCGGTGGGAAAGGGGGGTGGGAGGCGGTGTGAAGGGGGGGAGGCGGTGTGAAGGGGGGGAGGCGGTGTGAAGGGGGGGAGGCGGTGGGAAGGGGGGGGAGGCGGTGGGAAGGGGGGGGAGGCGGTGGGGAAGGGGGGGAGGCGGTGGGGAAGGGGGGGGGGCGGTGGGAAGGGGGGGGAGGCGGTGGGAAGGGGGAGGGGAGGCGGTGGGAAGGGGGGGAGGCGGTGGGAAGGGGGGGGAGGCGGTGGGAAGGGGGGGGGAGGCGGTGGGAAGGGGGGGGGGCGGTGGGAAGGGGGGGTGGAGGGGAGGTGAAGGGGTGAAGGGTGGAGGGGAGGTGGAGGGGAGGTGAAGGGGGGGGAGTGGAAGGGAGGTGAAGGGGGGGGTGGAAGGGAGGGGGGGTGGAAGGGAGGGGGGGTGGAGGGGAGGTGGAGGGGAGGTGAAGGGGGGGGTGGAGGGGAGGTGAAGGGGGGGTGGAGGGGGGGGAGGTAAATGGGGAGGTGAAGGGGGGTGGAAGGGAGAAGTGGAGTGAGGGGAGGTGAAAGGGGGTGAGGGGAGGTGATGGGGGGTGAGGGGAGGTGATGGGGGGTGAGGGGTGGTGAAGGCCGCTCACTCACCCGTCCGGCAGGTCCCACGTGGATCTGAGGCGGGAGGCAGCGTGTTGTGGGCCGCTCTCCCGCTGTGTCCCGGGCGCTCGCTCGCTCCCCCGCTGACTGTAGCGGCGCCGGGGGGGGGGGGTATCGGGGAGACACTGACACTGGAGGGGAGGGGGGGTGGAGGGGAGGTGAAGGGGGGGTGGAGGGGAGGTGAAGGCCGCTCACTCACCCATCCGGCAGGTCCCACGTGGATCTGAGGCGGGAGGCAGCGTGTTGTGGCCGCTCCCCAGCTGTGTCCCGGGCGCCGCCATCTTGGGCACTCGGCGCCGCGAGGCAGGCTGCCTGGCCACTGGCTGTTCCCCCGCCGGGGAGGGGGTGAGTTGTAGCGCCGGTGAGGGGGGGGCATGTATATGTGTGGGGGGGGGAGAGGTGGGAGATATAGAGGGGGGGTCTCGCACGGCCGCTGACACTGGGTGGGGGGGGGGGCGCTGAAGGGGTAATAATAGTGTGTGTGTCCCGCTGACTGTAGCAGCGCCGGGGGAGGGGGGGGGGGGCGCTGAAGGGGTAATAATAGTGTGTGTGTGTCCCGCTGAATGTAGCTGCGCCGGGGGAGGGGGGGTCGGGGTGAAAACGCGGGAGACACGGGGAGAGGAGGAGGTGCGCGCGGGTGCTGCTAACTGTGAGCCCCGCTAATGTAGGTAACAGTGTGTGTGTGTGTGTGTCTGTCATTGTGTGTGTGTGTGTGTCCCTGTGTGTGTGTGTCCCTGTGTGTGTGTGTGTGTGTCCCTGTGTGTCCTTTGGCCCGTCACTCCGCCTCAGGCCAATGAGAGGTGTGCGGGGGCGGGCCAAGGGACCAATCAGATTTCCCCTAGGGACACCGGACATCCAGCAGGCATGCATGCATGCATGCAGGCAGGCAGGCAAACATACAGTGCTTTCACTAATATAGTATAAGATTAATCATTCTTACAATCTGCAATCCCGGTCACTGCGGTATCACGCTGCCAGGATGTGTAAATGTCCTGTTTTCGTGCTGTATTTTCAATGCAAATTCTTTCAGCGACAAAACACAAACATATTATTATTAGTTCTCCCACGTGGAACCCTTGGCGTTTAGATTTAGAGCTGCGCTCTTGGCCACGCCTTATCTTTTATTTGTAGTAGGTAGGAAGCAGGGGGTCTCCAGAGCGGAGCTCCAATCATTTCAGCCCCCGCCTCCCGAGACACTTACTGTACCTCCGTAATTGGTGCCAGTATCACTGCGCAGTTTAAATGTCCTGGTCACGTGGGCCAATAGGAAGCCGCAAAGGATGACGTCACGGCGTCCTATTGGCTGGCAGGAGGCGGGACAACTGAAGCCGCCATTTCAATAGCCCTGCCTGGGGTGTCACTGGTACCCCCTTCCAAAGTAAGTTTCTCGGGAAGCATGGGGTCCTCCAAGCTGAAATTGACGGGGTTCAGCTCCGGAGACCCCCTGCCGTGGGAGTGCCTCTTAAAAGGAGCATTCCCCCCCAAATACGACTTTTTTTTTTTTAACGAACGGAACCCTTTGGACCAGAGCGTGGTCTCCCGACCTCCAGGGCGCTCTCACTTCCCGAGTGGAAATTGCTGATTATGATTAGACTACAAAAAAAAAACATGGCTGCCAGAGCAACAGAAAGTCGCGACGTCATCTCCCAATGTCGAGACTTTCTATTGTCCGCTGGAGGCAACGGTGACCCTGCCGACATTGTGTGTCCAATGGGCCAATATATTCTTGGATGTCAGGGGAATCGGCGCTAAAACGAAATAAAAAAGGATGACATTAATAACGCCTTCATCTCTATGTATATATAAATTGCTGCTTTAGTCAACGGTGCATTCTGGCACAGAAAAGGTTAATTTGCATCAATATGCTACATATAAAGGGCCACAGAGGCAGAATTGTTCTGTGCATCTTATTGCAGACTATTGAATATATTACAATACAGGGGCTTCATTTGTTAAGCAGTGTGTGGTAGGAGGGTCAGTGAGGGGCACACGCTCCCTCTGTTACAATGTTGCTTTGTTATACACACACTGTACATTTCCAACTATGGAACCTCGGCACAGAACAGAGAAGCCGGACATTGTAAATTGTATAAAAACAGGACATACCAGGACATAACAGGACTGTCGGAAGGTAACAATAGTGCGACCTCAAACACACCACAGCAGAAATCTATGCGGTTCGGAATAAGGGAGGACAGATTTCCTGAGATGGAGAAAATACAGTGTCCAGCTCCATCACACCCAGACCCCGGCCTCACAGAGTCGGCTGGCAGCGAATTCACGCTGTGAGGCAGGAGGAGAGGGCACTCAAAAGAGAGCATTTAGACACTACAAGAGAGGTGAACGCATGGAGCAAAACCAGCGTGAATGCGGTGGGACCCCGGAGGGGTCTGTGTCACACTCCTCCATAAAGTGACGCAGACCTGTCGTCAGGTAGCAAAGGGGGATTAGCACCAGAACCGAAAGCTGGGAAACAGCATGTGGCAGACGATCATATACATCAGTGTTTTTCAACTAGGATTCCTAAGAACCCCCGAGTTCCCCGGGCATCCCTACACGCGCTATTAGAGAGGGTTGGGGTTCCTTACACTGCATTTGATCTCAGACGCGCTATTAGAGAGGGTTGGGGTTCCTTACACTGCATCTTATCTCAGACACGATATTAGAGAGGGTTGGGGTTCCTTACAGTGCATCTGATCTCAGACGCGCTATTAGAGAGGGTTGGGGTTCCTTACACTGAATCTTATCTCAGACACGCTATTAGAGAGGGTTGGGGTTCCTTACAGTGCATCTGATCTCAGACGCGCTATTAGAGAGGATCGCGGTTCCTTACAATGCATCTGATCTCAGACGCGCTATTAGAGAGGGTCGGGGTTCCTTACAATGCATCTGATCTCAGACGCGCTATTAGAGAGGATCGCGGTTCCTTACAATGCATCTGATCTCATACACGCTATTAGAGAGGGTCGGGGTTCCTTACAATGCATCTGATCTCAGACGCGCTATTAGAGAGGATCGCGGTTCCTTACAATGCATCTGATCTCATACACGCTATTAGAGAGGGTCGGGGTTCCTTACAATGCATCTGATCTCAGACGCGCTATTAGAGAGGGTCGGGGTTCCTTACAATGCATCTGATCTCAGACGCGCTATTAGAGAGGGTTGAGGTTCCTTACAATGCATCTGATCTCAGACGCGCTATTAGAGAGGGTTGGGGTTCTTTACAATGCATCTGAACTTAGACACGCTATTAGAGAGGGTTGGGGTTCCCTAGAATTTGACACTATAGTTATAGGGTTCATTAATCCCCCAACACTTTGAAAACCACTGATATAAAACGTGTGGCTGGATATTTTAGTTCATGATGTTCTTGCAATAAACATTTCTTCATTACATTGGGTCTTGGTCATTGCTCAACCCAGTTATAATGGTATAGAAATATATGGATATCTTTCAAGCTGTCAATATTTGTTCACTTATTTTTTCCCCAGACTATGCAGCGAGGTTTTTACGAATACATACAACATGGAGAAAATAACGATGGAGCAGCAGAAACTAATACTTGTCATTATATTATCTCATTGTGTAACTCCATCGTTAACCATTCCTATCACTACATATAACCGCTCCCTACAACTCCTAGAATGACTCCACATGACTACTCCCTACAACTCCTGTTATTATGCTCCATTGTAAATCCCCTATTGCTGCACATAACCACTCCTTAATACTATTACTTAACTCTTACTATTGCTCATACAAAATGCTCCATATAACTCCTCCTCTATATCATACTACTGCTCTGTATAACCAGTCTATAATGCCATCAATTACTCATTCTATTGCCCTACATAACTGCTAATTAATACTTCCTATCACCCCATATAACTGCTTCCTACAACTCCTCCTATAACCACATATAACAACTCCCTATAACTCCTTCAATTACTCCATATAACCGCTCCCTATAACTCCTCCTATTACACTCTACACTACTCCCTATAACTCCTCCTATTACACAATACACCACTCCTCCTATTACACAATACACCACTCCATATAGCTCCTCCTATTACACTATACACCACTCCCTATAACTCCTCCTATTACACAATACACCACTCCTCCTATTACACTATACACCACTCCCTATAACTCCTCATATTACACTCTACACTGCTCCCTATAACTCCTCCTATTACACAATACACCACTCCTCCTATTACACAATACACCACTCCCTATAACCCCTCCTATTACACTATACACCACTCCCTATAACTACTCTTATTACACTATACACCACTCCCTATAACTCCTCCTATTACACTATATACCACTCCCTATAACTCCTCCTATTACACTATACACCACTCCCTATAACTCCCTCTGCGACTCATTCAATTCTCCATATAACCTCACACAAATTCTCCAAAGGCAAAATCAATGCAGAACAGCTTGAGACTCGGAGACACTCGTAGCCATTTTTGCGTACATTTTTAGCCAAATCAGCAGATTTTGGAGCTGGATGTGTAACCCCCAGAATGGCAGAGTTGCACCCCCTGCACCCCCTGCACCCCCCCTCCCTGTGCAGATGCTGGGACGAGCTCGTGGCTTTGAGCTACCTTGTGCTTCTCTGTCTGTAGGGAGATGCAGATTGCCATGGCAACAGGTTTCAGCTCGGCACAAGAGCTGCACACATCTCCTTGAAACCGTAGTAACATGGCACCCTCGTACCTCTGCTCGCGGAACACGTATGATGAGAAGCTCCTCCACCCTCACATAACTTTACAATGCATTGTGGGCAGGGTTGTGACCACTCCGGGTTTGACCCAGAGACTCTGGGTTTTCGCCACGTATCTCCGAGCTGCGGGCTTAGCACGTTAATCTCTGCGCGGGCGGCGGCATCTCCCGTCAATATGGCTGCACAGCGTCAACTGATGCCGCATTGCCACGAAACTGGGACGCAACGTGATGTCACTGTGTCCTGTGAAGACGGGATGCTACGTGACATCATGACGCTACGTGGCGTCATGTTGCCGTGACAACGTTGTGACGTCACGTTGCGTCCCGTTGCCATTTGACGCCACCATGTTCATAGGAGTTGCATTGGGAGATGCAGGAGAATGCCGGGAGAGGCCGCCGCCGCCGCCGGTAAGATAATTTTTTTTACATTCATCTCCGGGTTAGCCTTCAGTAGAAGGTTGCAACCCCGATTGTGCGCCACTCTGGAGCTGAACGGGTTAAAGTAGCAAAACAAAGAAAATGAAAACACTTCCAAAATTAGACATTTTTGTTCCAACTCGGGATTAGAAAATAAGTATTTTATATTGCCGGCCTATTACTCCTCCAGAGACGGACACTGCCATCACCACACCGTGATCTCCAAGAAGCAAAATTCCACAATCGTTTGTCCCTACTTATCCACATGGATATCTCGGCTGCTTTAGGTTTTAGCCTTGACCACTCTCTGCTCCTTCAGTTTCCTCACTCTCTTGGTATCCAATACACAGCACTATCCTGGTTCTCCTCATACATCTCCCACCACTTCATGTCAGCTTCAACTGCGGACATCTTTATTGCACGTTAATCTGTTTATTGGGGCACTCCACGGCTCTGTTCTGGGACCTCTTCTCCTCTCTCTTGGGCTTTGGGCATCACCTCTACACAGATGACACTCCCATATATCCATCCACTCCCAATATTACACCTGCAATCCAGTTACACGTCTCTGAAGGCTTCTTCTTGGCTATATCCTCATGGATGGTGCCCCTCCATCACTGAGCGTAATGCGAGTTCCTCATATCTCCTAAACCTGGCCCAATATTCCCCTATTCCACAACAGTACAAAAAAAAAACCAATAACCTGTCACCAAAGCATGTTCCTAGGTGTGACACCTGACCTCTCCATTCACATGCATGCCCTGTCTAAAACTTGTTGCATTTTCCTCCGTAACATGGTCAAGATCCCCCCTTTCCTTGGTCACGCTGCTGCTAAAACTTTTTAATGCACGCCCTTATCCTCTCTAGTCTGGGTTCTTGTAACATACTGCTGACAGGCCTCCCTGCCTCGAGACTTTCGCCTTTGCAATATGTCCAAAATTCCACAGCTAGAACCACTTTCTCCCAGAACAGTGCCTGCTCATCGCCTCCGTAAAGGGGCAATCCATGACAGCAAATGTTTTTGCCAATTTCTTTTAGATAAAATTGAAGCAGGGGTTCTCCGGAGCGGAACCCCCTTAATCTCAGCTCTGGGGACCCCCTGCTTCCGGAGATACAGACCTCCCAAGTAGGTGCCGGTTGCTGCTCTGGCTGAGCCAGCTGGGCTTTAAAGTTTAAAACTCTCGCATCACATGGACCAATAGGAAGACACACGGCTTCCTATTGGTCCGCAGAGCCCAAGATCTTTAAACAGCGGCCATATTGTGAACCCTGGTAGCCGAGGAGAGCTGCTACTGGCACCTAATTCGGAGGAAAGTAGTCTTGGATTGCCTCTTTAAAAGCCCTCTCCTGGCTTCCCATCAAGTTTCAGATCACCTCCAAAGTTCTCCTTATTTTAAACGTTCTCCACTCACCTGCTCCTCCCTAAATAATAATATGTTCGTGTATAGCGCTGCTAGTTTTACATAGCGCTTTACAGAGACATTTTTGCAGGCACAGGTCCCTGCCCCGCAGAGCTTACAATCTATGTTTTTGGTGCCTGAGGCACAGGGAGATAAAGTGACTTGCCCAAGGTCACAAGGAGCCGACGCCGGGAATTGAACCAGGCTCCCCTGCCTCAAACTCTCAGTGCCAGTCAGTGCCTTTACTCACTGAGCCGCTCCTTTTCCCTAAATATCAACTTTCATTCCTCGCTGTGCCTCTGCCCGTGCCCTCCGCTCCGCTCATAACTGCCTCCTTTCCACCACTTTCACCTTTGCTGCTCTCTCTCGCCTTAAACCTTTCTTCCCTTACCCGTGGGATGCCCTCACATTCCGTATAGGCCAAACACCTTCTCTCCCCACCTTCAAGTCACACGTCAACGCACACCTAAACTTTTCAATAGTCTGGACTCGTGGCTGCTGCCCCACACGCACAGTGGCACTTATCGCCCACCATGGTCGGCGCTACCATCTACTGCCCGTACTTCTTCACCTACTGTCTCTGTAAGTCTCCTAACATCCATTAGATTGTAAGCTCTCCGGGGAAGGTATTTCCATTGCTATTATCTGTGATTTTATGTTTGTTGCACGTTTTGTGTTATAATTCCCTGTATTGCTTTGTCTCTTTTGTAAAGCGATGCATACAGTACATTGTTGACACTATATAAATTAAAATATACATACAGAGGAAATGGCAGCCATTTAAAACTGGTCTCAAGTCTCTGAATATAGAAACAGACGTCTCTGGGGTGCTACAGCCTTAACAGAAAAAGAAAGATTTACTGTAAGAAACATGAAAAGGACTTTAACAAATGATCATTAACAAAAAAATGAAAGAATAGTCGGCCCGCTGACATAAAGGTTTTACTAAGCCCCGTATTCAACACATTGCGAGTCTGTATTCCCTGTACGCTAGAACATTTCTGGTTCATTTAAGAGACCCAAGAGGAAGTCAATTAGTGGTGAAACGCGTTGGTTGAAAAGTTCTAAAGTGCACCCGTGTCACTTAGGTGACATAATGCGGGGACCGGGAGGGTGACGGGTCGCCACGGCGACCGACAAGGACTCTCGCTGGGAGAGGCGGCTAACACTCACTGTGGAATTAATAACCACTTCTTGTGTGTTTGGATCTTACTGTCGCATTTGTTTAAAATATATCAGCATACTAAATACACTGTATCTGGAATCTTTTCTATCACATGGTCTTTATAAGTGCTTTCCATGGAGAGCCTGTTTGTGAGTGTGAGTGTGAGTGTACCTAATACAACGTGAATGCAGCAATACAGCATGCGAGTGTACCCAGGGGTGAGCAAACGTTTTACGTCGAGCCTCCCTTCCCACGATATTAGTCGTGCCTGATGTAATCCAAAATCACATGAAAAAAACAAACCCTTTATCTGTATAGAGCATAAATGTGAATACAAATACGTAAAAATACTTACATCTTTCAACATTTTTAGAAACAGCAAAATAAATAAATCAGTGTAGTACTATAAGATAATACTCACTGCAATTTATTTCTCTCACCCCCACTCCTCATCTTTCATTCCCACTCCTCGTCTCTCATCGCCTCCTCCTTTCACCCCTTCCTCCTCCTCTCATCTCCTCCTCCTCCTCCTCCTCCTCTCACCCCCTCTCCTCATCTCTTTCATTCCCACTCCTCGTCTCTCATCGCCAACCTCCTCCTCCTCCTTTCACCCCTTCCTCCTCCTCCTCTCACCCCCTCTCCTCATCTCTTTCATTCCCACGCCTCATCTCTCATCTCCTCGTTGTTGTCCTCCTCCTCTCACCCCCTCAACAATGCCTACCTGGCTTCGGGGGAGGTGGAGGAGTGTGCGAGAGGATGACGGCGGGAGTGGAGCTGCGGCAGACACCAGAAATCAGTGAAGACTTTCAGGTCAGACCGCTGGGGCGCGCTCCTCCCTGACCGTCCTGCCCTGCCGCCCTCCTTCGCTCCCGCCGTCCAACTCCTCTGCTGCCGTTCTCCCCTGCCACCGCTCCCGGGGTCACCCGCGTCCCCCTTAAAATATCTTGCGCCCGCCTGTGTGCGCATCCCTGCCTTATACAACATGAGCGCCTTTTTAAGCGTTTTTCACATACTACACTATATGGAATTTTCTCCCTGTCCCGTGAGGATCGTTACTCTGGGACTGGAAGGAAAGTCTGTGCCAAGTGGCGCCCCCAGCACCGGGTAACCTCTTCACTTCGTATGAAATAGGGGCGTCATTTTCCCGGCTGCTTGTCCCTTACTGCTTTATCACAGGTATAAATGGGAAACAATATCCACACCCTAGATACAAAATCAGGGCGCTGTATAATGGTGCCGAGCAGGGGCTGAATATAGTATCATACTGCACCCTTACCCAACTCGTTAAGCATTAGCGCACAGCCCTACGGATCCCGTTACAGAGACGCTTATAAGATATTTATGCAAAGACAGAGACACTTTATCAATTAAATTCATTTGAGTTTAAAAATGACGTGGAGTTACAGACTGGTCAATAAAAACCTATATTTGTGTTTTTGAAATAAAACAAAGTAGTTATGTTTCGGGCGGCCACACGCCCAGCAATGGGGCCACACGCCCAGCCATGGGGCCACACGCCCAGCCATGGGGCCACACGCCCAGCCATGGGGCCACACGCCCAGCAATGGGGCCACACGCCCAGCAATGGGGCCACACGCCCAGCCATGGGGCCACACGCCCAGCAATGGGGCCACACGCCCAGCAATGGGGCCACACGCCCAGCAATGGGGCCACACGCCCAGCAATGGGGCCACACGCCCAGCAATGGGGCCACACGCCCAGCAATGGGGCCACGCGTGCTTATATGCAGCCTCTTTCTTCACGGAGCACCCGATGTGAGTGCCAGACAAGTTCATGCAATCCAAAAGTCCCCCGACCCGCGCGTGGGGCCTGTAAGGGCGAGCCTCACTACAAGGGTGTCTTTTCGAAGCTTTGTATTATTGGACGGTCATACTCCGCTTTGCTTTCTATTTCAGCATGTACACATCAACGGCTGCTTTATTTAACCCGTTCATGGTCAGAGCGGCCTACAATGCATTACCGCGCCTCTCCGGCAGTGAAGCGTCACGTTTGCTTGATGCACCACTGCCTACGTCCCAGTCACTCAAGAATAAACCCCAACATCAATACACAAAACTCTTCACTCCTTGGTATTGAGAGTCTTCCATTCCAATTAAATATTTGTTTGCTCCAAAATTCCCAGAGTTGAGGCCTTGGGACCCTGAAATCTATGTATCTGTGACACACTATGGAATATTGGGGTGTTTTAGTTCCCTTGTATAATGACACTGACATTCTCCTTACACTTCCAGGTCCCTTAGAATATACTTTCTGCCCAGTACAATGCTTACGCCGTCTACCCAAAATCTGCCCAGCTACCAGTTTGCCTGGTCTTAAGACCGCTTAGCCTTTGTCTCGGACACCTGAGCAAGAAGCACGTAGCCAGAGAGCCCCTGGTGACCTTCTCTTCCTAACGGCAAAGGACCCATTTGCCGTGGCACCGGCAAGCCATCGTCCACCGTGTTCAAGGGAGCGACAACCCCATGTATGGCCTCGGCCACTTCTTAAAAATGTTCCCTTATTAGTCCGGTGAACCTGCGGCGCGGCGCGTATGCTGCCGGAATAACGCCATGTGCGCAGTAGCAGGGAATGCAGCAATGTCGTTCTGTTGCACACTTTTAGATCAGGTGGTTGGCAAGTTATTGCCATGGCTACAGCCAGATACCAAACCCGAAGCCCTGGCTGAATGTGAAATGACCGCAGATCTGGTGCGAGGGGGAAAGAAGCATGAAACAGCCTCCCACATCAGGCCTTTCCTTCCAAACCCCAACCGGGAAAATACAACACCGCCCCGATTACTCCTCGCCCAGCAGCCGGGGCCTCTTACTAGCCGCATCCCACGTACAAAAGACGGTCCCTGGTTCTCACCCTTGGATACAGCTCATCATATTTAATTTAGTACTTAATTTTCAGGAAAATCAATATAAACCAAGTGAAGGTGAAACTGCCGGTGTCCGTGTGAAGTAGCAGAGACCAGCGGAGAGTGGCCCAGCCGGGAACATGGCACCCACCGTGTGTCACCGTGTGCCACCGTGCGCCACCGTTGCTCTTACATCAGACATAGAATGAGTGGCGTGTATCAGAAAGGTTTTAATGCAAAATATATCTGTGCTTACAGTTCAAAGGAAAGCAACCAACCCCAGGCTCTCTGTTACCGTTCCCTTAGCATACTGAGAACATCAAATCATATATAGTCATGATGGTAACTAAACTCCTGCAGTGAATAAAAAAATAAATGTATATATAAATGTATAATATATATATATATATATATATATATATATATATATATATATATATAGCCAATAAAGAGTATCACTTGTGAGCACATTCACATGTCTTAGACAGGTCTGCAACCCTGCCTTTCAACCATTATCACCCAGCATACAGTGTTTCCACTGCAGCAAGGCATTCTGGGAAATGACATGCAAATGAGCACACAATGTGTCACCTTTTGCCTGGAATATCCATTCACATGGAGCCCATTTAATCTGATGCATCGCCATTCACACAGCTTTTAAACACAGCATGGGATTAGCAAAGCAAGTACAGACCACTCACAGACATGTTTCAACCTTGATGGGCATCATCAGTGTGAGGTTGGTCTATACTTGCTTTGAAATATTTCTAGGCTGGGTAGGATATATATATATATATATATATATATATATATATATATATATATATATATATATATATTATATATACACACACATATACATATATATATACACACACATATATATATATATATATATATATACACACATACACACACATATATATATACATACATATATACATACATACACATACATACACACAGCACGTTTGTATCCATACAGCCACCATGATATATATTTGTCCACAGTATATGTCTTCGTGCAAGTTTTTTTGAACTCTTGTAGTATATACACATATATTTATATACCTCACACATATCAATGCGCGTGTGATTAATTAATGGCAAACGTTACACCTACACCAGTATATATTCACATTCAGTCCATTCAAAAAGCCAACACAACCGGCCTGCACCAGAGAGCATCATTAATAGTAGTAGTAACAGAGCAGGGAGAGGGAGTACGGGGTGTGATACCTTTTATTGGACCAACAAGTAGTTGATCTGTTACAAGCTTCCAACCTCTCGGGGTCGGGGTAAAACCTGATGAAGGACCCTGAGAGGTTGGAAGCTTGTAACGTATCAACTGCTTGTTGGCCCAATAAAAGGTATCACACCTCTACTCCCTCTCCCTCCTTTGTTACTACATGGAACACAGGACCAGCACGGCTCCCCCACCCGTCTTTGCCTCATTAACAATACAAAGGTACAGAAAATGGGGGAATTGCTACGAATTGCATTGTGGATTCCAGTCACAGACGTTGTGCCCTCGCTCCATGCACCGAGCCCAAGATAAAAACCCGGCACCGCTTCCCTACAGAAAAGCCCGCGAGGCCAGCACCTTCAGCTGATAAAACACAACCGCTCTTTATCACAAGACTCCAGCGCCGCTCCGCGACTGGCGAGGAATTCAGAACCGCTGGCTGCAAATTTCCACACAAACGCCTCTTTTTAAGCTTGGTGGCTCCTTGTCGTTCCATGAAAAGAAGCGACACCTTTCCCCGCGTCTCTCTTCTCAGCACCGCCACTAGTTCTCACCGTTCGTTACATAGAAACATCGACTGTGAGTCCACCCACTTTCTGCTGTAAAACCTCAGACCCTAATTGATCCTTTCTTAGGATTTTGCCTTATATCTGTCCCAAGCATGTATGAAATTCCCTTACCGTATCACCCCATACCACCTGTGCCGGGAGGCGGATCCACAAATCCACCACCCTGCCAGTAAAGAAGCACTCCCTCATATTTCCAGCAATTGTTGTCCTATATTAACCCTCTTGCATGTCTCTTGTATTCCTCACTACTGTCTTTAGGACCGTATCTGGGGGGTATAGGGGGTTACCATCTTCCTTTCCCTTCCTGGTCACGGACCTCTTCCTCCCCCCTCCTGATCTTTACCTGCATTAATACTTAGTACTCATCATTTGTATTTCAGTACTGCCTGAGGAAAGCTTTCAAATATATTATCAGTCCAAATAAAAGGGACCACATACAGTCGCTAATTTTTGCATGAATAAAAGTATCAGACAGAAGTGCACACCGGGCAAACGTTCAGTATTGTACAGTACCATGTTTTTCATTCCCCGGTCCCCATGTGAAACCCACAGGACTGAGACCCCACTGAGAAACACTCAGCCCCATCCCTGTCAGAAGGGCCCAGCAACGCATTGCTAAGAGAGTGACAGGGGGGGAAGAGCAGAGTGAGGGGGGCAGGGGGAAGAACAGAGAGGGAAGGGGGTGGGGGGGATAAGAGCGGAGTGAGGGGTGCAGGGGGAGGAACAGAGAGGGAAGGGGGTGGGGGGGGGATAGGAGCAGAGTGAGGGGGCAGGGGGAGGAACAGAGAGGGAAGGGGGTGGGGGGGATAAGAGCGGAGGGAAGGGGGTGGGGGGGATAGGAGCAGAGTGAGGGGGGCAGGGGGAGGAACAGAGAGGGAAGGGGGTGGGGGGGATAGGAGCAGAGTGAGGGGGGCAGGGGGAGGAACAGAGAGGGGAAGAGAGGAAGACAAGAGGAGAGAGAGAGAGAGAGGAAGACAAGAGGGGAGAGAGAGATGGAAGAGAGGAGAAAAGAGGGGGCAGAGGGGTAGATAGAGAAAGAGGGAGGGGTGGGGGGAGAAAGAGAGGAAGATAGAGGGGGAGAGAGAGGGGGTGAGATAGAGGAAGAGAGATGGAGGTGGGGGAGAGAGGGTGAGAGAGAGGGGAGGGGGGAGAAGAAGAGAGGGGGAGAGAGAGGGGGAGAGGAGACAGGGTAGGGAAAAGAGAGATGGTGGCGAAGCGAGAGGGAGAACGAAATAGGGATGCTACGTTGGCAGTAACGTAAATCCTATTTTTAACCCCATTGCTGCCAAACGCACCTGCCACACGTTGCAAAGCCAAAGCGAATGATTCGTTAACAAAAAAAGGTAGAAAATGTGTAACGTGGCCGAGTCCAATTTAATGCGTTGCAGGCCCCTTCTGGCAACGAAAAGGTTAAATAGGACACAAGAAAAGGGATTTAGGCACAGATAATATAGCAACGTCATACATATCACAGCGCGTCTATATCCAGGCTCAGCAGCATTGCAACCTCCTCGGTAAGAAAGTATCCTCCCTCTCTCTCTCTCTCTCTCTCTCGCCGTCTCCTGCCCACAGCTCAGGAGGAGAAATCCATTCACCGAGCGCCCAGGAACAGCATGAGGATCACGTTCACCAGCAGCAAGAGCACGATCACCGCGAACACCACCACCGTTTGGACATCCAAGGTCATAGTGCAATGCAACACATTATAGTGGTCGCGGCGGGGGGCTGGAAGATTTGGGGGTGTCAACCTTTGCTCTCCCAAACTGTCCATACATCCACCATGTTAGCATAGAAGGGAGGCAGAAGGCTCCTCTCCCCCCCCCCCCCCCCCTCACCCCGCTTTTCGGTTGGGTAATTTCTTTAGCTCTCGGGTTTTTGGGATGTCTCTTCCAGCTACTTGTGGAGTCTGGGGGGTGAGGGGGGGCGCGTCTGCTGGGACCTGAAATGCAGAAGGAAGGGGAGAGGAGAGCTGCTGTGTCTGTGTCTCTCTTGCGTTTTAATTGGATTCCTTGCAGCCTCTGCATGTGCTGAGCCCTCCACAGATGTGCGAGAGAGGCAGCGGCCGTGTCATACAAGGCGGGTTGGACGCATGCTAAGCAGGAGGCAAAGGGATTTAGCTGTCAATCAGGGGGCTGGGACCAAGGATGGCGATTAATCCTTTTTTTTTTCTCTCCAAGGCAGCAGTGGGCATGATGAGGAGGAAGAGGCTGCAATGCATACAGAGCATCTCTTTATATCAGCTGGGGAGGGGGGTGTATACACAGAGAGAGAGAGAGAGGGAGCGAGAGAGGGAGGGTGGGAGAGAGAGGGAGAGGGAGGAAGAGAGAGGGAGAGGAAGAGAGGAAAGAGGGAGAGAGGGGAGAGAGAGGGTGAGAGGAGACAGGGAAAGAGAAAGTTGGAGAGGGAGAGAGAAAAAGGGGGGATATAAGAAAGAGAGACAGGGAGAGATGGGAGAGAGGAGGGTGAAAGAGCGATAGAGGGAGGGATAGAGAGTGAAAGAGCGAGAGGGGGGAGAAAGATGGAGAGAGAAAGAGAGAGAGGAGAGAGAGAGAGGAGGGAGAGAGGACACAGAGGGACAGAGAGAGAGGGGGAGATCATTTGTATTTCAGTACTGCCTGAGGAAAGCTTTCAAATATATTATCAGTCAAAAAATAAAAATAAATAAAAGGGACCACATACAGCCGCTAATTTTTGCATGAATAAAAGTATCAGACAGAAGTACACACCGGGCACACGTTCAGTATTGTACCATGTTTTTCATTCCCCTGTCCCCATGTGAAACCCACAGGACTGAGACCCCACTGAGAAACACTCAGCCCCATCCCTGTCAGAAGGGCCCAGCAACGCATTGCTAAGAGAGTGAGAGGGGGGGGGGGAAGAGCAGAGTGAGGGGGGCAGGGGGAGGAACAGATAGATGGGAAGAAGGGAAGACAAGAAGGGAGAGAGAGAGAGAGAGAGAGAGAGAGAGAGAGAGAGAGAGAGAGAGAGAGAGAGAGAGAGAGAGAGAGAGAGAGAGAGAGAGAGAGAGAGAGAGAGAGAGAGAGAGAGAGAGAGAGAGAGAGAGGGAGACAAGAGGAGAGAGAGAAGGAGAGAGAGAGAGAGACGAGAGAGAGAGAGAGAGAGAGAGAGAGAGAGAGAGAGAGAGAGAGAGAGAGAGAGAGAGAAACCCACAGGACTGAGACCCCACTGAGAAACACCCAGCCCCATCCCTGTCAGAAGGGGGCAGAGAGTGAAAGGAGAGGGGGGGAAAAGATGGTGAGAGAAAGAGAGAGAGGGGGGGGGGGAGAGGACACAGAGGGACAGTGAGGAGAGACAGAGAGGGGGCAGAGAAAGAGAGAGGGAGGGAGAAAGGTGAAAGGGAGGAAGAAGGAGAGAGAGGGGAGAGAGATAGATGCTGTGTTGGCAGTAAGGTAAATCCTATTCTTAACCCCTTCGCTGCCAAATTCCGCTGCCACACGTTTTAAGGAAAATGTGTTCGATTCCAATTCATTGCAGCCCCAGTATATGATGCTGAGGGGGGGAAGCCCTTAATAAGAAAGGGCCAACAACACATTGCTGAATCGGCTGCAATAATTTAAGCAAAGTATAGAGATTGCCAGATATCTCCCCAAATATTACCAAGAATGCAATCCCCCGGTCCCCTCAGGTCTCCCGCGCTGTTACAGCGCTGGTTACAATGTGCCCAGGACACACGTGAAAACGAGAGGTAACTCTCAATGTATTCTTCCTGGTAAAACATTTTATAAATAAAATGTAGCTAGTTTTCCAGAGAATTCTCAAAGTATCAGGCACACAATTCCCTGATCTGTCCCCTGCGAATGTTCAGGGTTCGTCAGTGCAAAACATTTCCCAAAACCTAATAAATAGAATTTAAACAAACAAGACCACTGTGCGATAGGGCCCAGAGAGGTTTGGTTCCGGCTGCTTTTGAAGCTGAAGAGGACGCCGTACTTTCAGACGCTAGGAATGAAAAAGCTGCGTTTGCAGATTTACTACAAGCAGCTCGTGTCCCAATGCAGAAAACAATCCAACCACAGAAAGCACGTATGTTGTCCTAGGCAGGAAAAGAACGGCGGTGGCTTCATAATGGGGGTCGGTAATTGATGCCTTCAATGTCAAACACACGGCAGAAGAAGTGTCCTTCTTCACCACGCCAGTCACCCTCTTACGCACACCGTACACGGCAGTGGGATTACCCAAAGATCTCCCTCACATCAGGTGCCCCCACTGACCTCTCTCTGGAGAATCAGTGAGAATTCACTTGTATGTGAATTAATAGGTTGGGATCTGTCACCCTCTTTAAGAATAAAACATCCTAAAAATCATACATACTTAAAAAAATTTTTTTTATATATATATTATATATATATATATATCATTTTAACAAGTCCCTGTTCTTTTTGTGATTGGATTGGTCATTTTTGGTGTTAAATTCTAGAAACGGTGTCCATCTGGTGAAGTCTACAAGAAAATACTTCACTCCGTTCAGAATGTGTAGAGTTTTCCCAATGTCCCCAGCCTCATTCCGGGCTATTTTTTGGGAATGTCCTTTCCCCCCTTTTCTCTTGTGGGAAGTCCTGGTTCTTTTAGGTACTGACTAAATTAGCATTTTTTTTTTTTTTTTTTTTACAGAGAAACTAAATATAATAAAATCTGTAGGTTAAAATGTTGTAGTTCTTGGAATTCCCATCTTTAAAAAAAACGAAAAACCATTTTGGGGTATTGCATTTCAACAGCACAATGAGGCAAGAATGTAACACGCGATGCTTTCTTTAGCGTGAACAAATAAAAATACCACGTGTGAGCATATTCACGTGTCTCAGACCGGTCCCCAAACCTGCCCTTCCAATGATCGCTTAGCATGCAATGCTTCCACTGCATTCTGGGTAATGACATGCAAATGATCACACCGTGTCACTTTTTGCTTTTTTACCCATTTTAACATGGGACCCCTTTTAAATCTATGCCTCCCGCATTACACCGCTTTTCAGCACAGCCTGGGTTACAGAAGCGCAGAGCCAGTAAACCCTACTCACAGACAGCTGTTTCGACCTTCTAGGTCTCATCAGTGTGAGATCCGTTACTGACCTTGTAATGTGAGGCTGGCACGTGGCCTACAAACCAGGTACCCAAAGCATGATGGGAAGTTGGTACATGTGTTACAAGTTGGTAACGATGACACAATCCTGCTGCTAATTTCTATATATGGTGAACACCGAGCAGAAAAGTTTGTGGAACTTTGTTATGTAATCACCTGGCGTATGTATTAGCAACGTGCATAATTGAGGTATTGAAGGAGAGATCTCTTGGTAACAATGGTAACTCATTTTGGGGGTTGAGATGAATCATCTGCAGGATTACTCACTTTTTAAATAACACCGAGTCCTCCATCATGGAGAAACCCAGACAAAGCCAATGGAGACAGAAGCCATAACCCCAATGGCAACGAACAAGTCCATTTGTCCCTTTCTTTTGCCTTATTGATCATGTGCATTAGTGTGGAATTCAGCAGTAGTTTTCTGCTTTGGAGAAATACAAATATAAAATCATTGCTTGGGGGCAATTCTTAAGAACGGCCACCGTGGGAATTAAATAAAATAAAAATGCTGTGTTGCAATTCTGCCCTGATCACGTGCTGCTCCGGAATCACTGCAGCGATCTCGTCGGAGCTGGACAGAGCAGCAGGATTACACCTGGCCCAGTCTTTAATAGAAGCTGCACATTCATTGTGCGAGTTCTGATACTGGTTCTTATCCCACAAAGTAACGACAATGGGCTTCTAGCTGCAGGATCTTATTGAGAGCAATCCCTGTCACAGTGACAGTACAAACACAGCTACAGGAGCTGAGGTGTGTGTGTGTTCCCAGTGACAGTACAAACACAGTTACAGGAGCTGAGGTGTGTGTGTGTGTTCCAAGTGACAGTACAAACACAGCTACAGGAGCTGAGGTGTGTGTGTGTGTTCCCAGTCACAGTACAAACACAGTTACAGGAGCTGAGGTGTGTGTGTGTGTTCCCAGTGACAGTACAAACACAGTTACAGGAGCTGAGGTGTGTGTGTGTGTTCCCAGTGACAGTACAAACACAGTTACAGGAGCTGAGGTGTGTGTGTGTGTTCCCAGTGACAGTACAAACACAGCTACAGGAGCTGAGGTGTGTGTGTGTGTGTTCCCAGTGACAGTACAAACACAGTTACAGGAGCTGAGGTGTGTGTGTGTGTTCCCAGTGACAGTACAAACACAGCTACAGGAGCTGAGGTGTGTGTGTGTGTGTTCCCAGTGACAGTACAAACACAGTTACAGGAGCTGAGGTGTGTGTGTGTGTTCCAGTGACAGTACAAACACAGCTACAGGAGCTGAGGTGTGTGTGTGTGTTCCCAGTGACAGTACAAACACAGTTACAGGAGCTGAGGTGTGTGTGTGTGTTCCCAGTCACAGTACAAACACAGTTACAGGAGCTGAGGTGTGTGTGTGTGTTCCCAGTGACAGTACAAACACAGTTACAGGAGCTGAGGTGTGTGTGTGTGTGTTCCCAGTGACAGTACAAACACAGTTACAGGAGCTGAGGTGTGTGTGTGTGTGTTCCCAAGTGACAGTACAAACACAGCTACAGGAGCTGAGGTGTGTGTGTGTGTGTTCCCAGTGACAGTACAAACACAGTTACAGGAGCTGAGGTGTGTGTGTGTGTTCCCAGTGACAGTACAAACACAGTTACAGGAGCTGAGGTGTGTGTGTGTGTTCCCAGTCACAGTACAAACACAGTTACAGGAGCTGAGGTGTGTGTGTGTGTTCCCAGTCACAGTACAAACACAGTTACAGGAGCTGAGGTGTGTGTGTGTGTTCCAAGTGACAGTACAAACACAGTTACAGGAGCTGAGGTGTGTGTGTGTGTGTTCCCAGTGACAGTACAAACACAGTTACAGGAGCTGAGGTGTGTGTGTGTGTTCCCAGTCACAGTACAAACACAGTTACAGGAGCTGAGGTGTGTGTGTGTGTTCCCAGTGACAGTACAAACACAGTTACAGGAGCTGAGGTGTGTGTGTGTGTTCCCAGTGATTGGGACCTGGCCCAATTTAGAGCCCCCCCCCCCCCCCCGGCACGGTCACTGTGTTAGTACGGTGCTGCTATTCTCTACAACTATCAATATATATCCTTCCCTCACATCTATATCTCACTGGCAGGAAGGTGGCAGCGGGGCTCAGGAAGGTGGCAGCGGGGGCTCAGGAAGGTGGCAGCGGGGGCTCAGGAAGGTGGCAGCGGGGGCTCAGGAAGGTGGCAGCGGGGGCTCAGGAAGGTGGCAGCGGGGGCCCAGGAAGGTGGCAGCGGGGGCCCAGGAAGGTGGCAGCGGGGGCTCAGGAAGGTGGCAGCGGGGGCTCAGGAAGGTGGCAGCGGGGGCTCAGGAAGGTGGCAGCGGGGGCTCAGGAAGGTGGCAGCGGGGGCTCAGGAAGGTGGCAGCGGGGGCTCAGGAAGGTGGCAGCGGGGCTCAGGAAGGTGGCAGCGGGGGCTCAGGAAGGTGGCAGCGGGGGCCCAGGAAGGTGGCAGCGGGGGCTCAGGAAGGTGACAGCGGGGGCCCAGGAAGGTGGCAGCGGGGCCCAGGAAGGTGGCAGCGGGGGCTCAGGAAGGTGGCAGCGGGGCTCAGGAAGGTGGCAGCGGGGGGCCCAGGAAGGTGGCAGCGGGGGCTCAGGAAGGTGGCAGCGGGGCTCAGGAAGGTGGCAGCGGGGGCCCAGGAAGGTGGCAGCGGGGGCTCAGGAAGGTGGCACCGAGGGTCTCAGGAAGGTGGCAGCGGGGGCCCAGGAAGGTGGCACCGAGGGTCTCAGGAAGGTGGCAGCGGGGGCCCAGGAAGGTGGCAGCGGGGGCTCAGGAAGGTGGCAGCGGGGGCTCAGGAAGGTGGCAGCGGGGGCCAGGAAGGTGGCAGCGGGGGCTCAGGAAGGTGGCAGCGGGGCTCAGGAAGGTGGCAGCGGGGGCTCAGGAAGGTGGCAGCGGGGGCTCAGGAAGGTGGCAGCGGGGGCTCAGGAAGGTGGCAGCGGGGGCTCAGGAAGGTGACAGCGGGGGCCCAGGAAGGTGGCAGCGGGGGCCCAGGAAGGTGGCAGCGGGGCTCAGGAAGTGGCAGCGGGGCTCAGGAAGGTGGCAGCGGGGGCTCAGGAAGGTGGCAGCGGGGGCCCAGGAAGGTGGCAGCGGGGGCCCAGGAAGGTGACAGCGGGGGCTCAGGAAGGTGGGCTGCGGGGGGCTCAGGAAGGTGACAGCGGGGGCTCAGGAAGGTGACAGCGGGGGCTCAGGAAGGTGCAGCGGGGGCTCAGGAAGGTGGCAGCGGGGGCTCAGGAAGGTGACAGCGGGGGCCCAGGAAGGTGGCAGCGGGGCACAGGAAGGTGGCAGCGGGGCTCAGGAAGTGGCAGCGGGGGCTCAGGAAGGTGGCAGCGGGGGCTCAGGAAGGTGGCAGCGGGGGCTCAGGAAGGTGGCAGCGGGGGCTCAGGAAGGTGGCAGCGGGGCTCAGGAAGGTGGCAGCGGGGGCTCAGGAAGGTGGCAGCGGGGGCTCAGGAAGGTGGCAGCGGGGGCTCAGGAAGGTGGCAGCGGGGGCCCAGGAAGGTGGCAGCGGGGGCCCAGGAAGGTGACAGCGGGGGCTCAGGAAGGTGACAGCGGGGCCCAGGAAGGTGGCAGCGGGGGCCCAGGAAGGTGACAGCGGGGGCTCAGGAAGGTGGCAGCGGGGGGCTCAGGAAGGTGGCAGCGGGGGCTCAGGAAGGTGACAGCGGGGGCCCAGGAAGGTGGCAGCGGGGGGCTCAGGAAGGTGGCAGCGGGGGCTCAGGAAGGTGACAGCGGGGGCTCAGGAAGGTGGCAGCGGGGGCTCAGGAAGGTGGCAGCGGGGGCTCAGGAAGGTGGCAGCGGGGGCCCAGGAAGGTGACAGCGGGGGCCCAGGAAGGTGGCAGCGGGGGCCCAGGAAGGTGACAGCGGGGGCTCAGGAAGGTGGCAGCGGGGGCTCAGGAAGGTGGCAGCGGGGGCTCAGGAAGGTGGCAGCGGGGGCTCAGGAAGGTGGCAGCGGGGGCTCAGGAAGGTGGCAGCGGGGGGCTCAGGAAGGTGGCAGCGGGGGCTCAGGAAGGTGGCAGCGGGGGGCTCAGGAAGGTGGCAGCGGGGGCTCAGGAAGGTGGCAGCGGGGGCTCAGGAAGGTGGCAGCGGGGGGCTCAGGAAGGTGGCAGCGGGGGCTCAGGAAGGTGGCAGCGGGGGGCTCAGGAAGGTGGCAGCGGGGGCCCAGGAAGGTGGCAGCGGGGGCCCAGGAAGGTGGCAGCGGGGGCCCAGGAAGGTGGCAGCGGGGGCCCAGGAAGGTGGCAGCGGGGGCTCAGGAAGGTGGCAGCGGGGGCTCAGGAAGGTGGCAGCGGGGGCCCAGGAAGGTGGCAGCGGGGGCCCAGGAAGGTCGCAGCGGGGGCCCAGGAAGGTGGCAGCGGGGGCCCAGGAAGGTGGCAGCGGGGGCTCAGGAAGGTGGCAGCGGGGGCTCAGGAAGGTGGCAGCGGGGGCTCAGGAAGGTGGCAGCGGGGGCTCAGGAAGGTGGCAGCGGGGGCCCAGGAAGGTGGCAGCGGGGGCCCAGGAAGGTGGCAGCGGGGGCCCAGGAAGGTGGCAGCGGGGGCCCAGGAAGGTGGCAGCGGGGGCTCAGGAAGGTGGCAGCGGGGGCTCAGGAAGGTGGCAGCGGGGGCTCAGGAAGGTGGCAGCGGGGGCTCAGGAAGGTGGCAGCGGGGGCTCAGGAAGGTGGCAGCGGGGGGCTCAGGAAGGTGGCAGCGGGGGCTCAGGAAGGTGGCAGCGGGGGCTCAGGAAGGTGGCAGCGGGGGCTCAGGAAGGTGGCAGCGGGGGCCCAGGAAGGTGGCAGCGGGGGCTCAGGAAGGTGGCAGCGGGGGCCCAGGAAGGTGGCAGCGGGGGCTCAGGAAGGTGGCAGCGGGGCTCAGGAAGGTGGCAGCGGGGGCCCAGGAAGGTGGCAGCGGGGGCCCAGGAAGGTCGCAGCGGGGGCTCAGGAAGGTGGCTGCGGGGGCTCAGGAAGGTGGCAGCGGGGCTCAGGAAGGTGGCAGCGGGGGCTCAGGAAGGTGGCAGCGGGGGCTCAGGAAGGTGGCAGCGGGGGCTCAGGAAGGTGGCAGCGGGGGCCCAGGAAGGTGGCAGCGGGGTATCAGGAAGGTGGCAGCGGGGGCTCAGGAAGGTGGCAGCGGGGGCTCAGGAAGGTGGCAGCGGGGGCCCAGGAAGGTGGCAGCGGGGGCTCAGGAAGGTGGCAGCGGGGGGCCCAGGAAGGTCGCAGCGGGGGCTCAGGAAGGTGGCAGCGGGGGCTCAGGAAGGTGGCAGCGGGGGCTCAGGAAGGTGACAGCGGGGGCTCAGGAAGGTGGCAGCGGGGGCCCAGGAAGGTGGCAGCGGGGGCTCAGGAAGGTGGCAGCGGGGCTCAGGAAGGTGGCAGCGGGGGCTCAGGAAGGTGGCAGCGGGGGGCTCAGGAAGGTGGCAGCGGGGGCTCAGGAAGGTGGCAGCGGGGCTCAGGAAGGTGGCAGCGGGGGCCCAGGAAGGTGGCAGCGGGGGCTCAGGAAGGTGGCACCGAGGGTCTCAGGAAGGTGGCAGCGGGGGCCCAGGAAGGTGGCACCGAGGGTCTCAGGAAGGTGGCAGCGGGGGCCCAGGAAGGTGGCAGCGGGGGCTCAGGAAGGTGGCAGCGGGGGCCCAGGAAGGTGGCAGCGGGGGCTCAGGAAGGTGGCAGCGGGGCTCAGGAAGGTGGCAGCGGGGGCTCAGGAAGGTGGCAGCGGGGGCCCAGGAAGGTGGCAGCGGGGGCTCAGGAAGGTGGCAGCGGGGGCTCAGGAAGGTGGCAGCGGGGCTCAGGAAGGTGGCAGCGGGGGCTCAGGAAGGTGGCAGCGGGGGCCCAGGAAGGTGGCAGCGGGGGCTCAGGAAGGTGGCAGCGGGGGCCCAGGAAGGTGGCAGCGGGGGCCCAGGAAGGTGGCAGCGGGGGCCCAGGAAGGTGGCAGCGGGGCCCAGGAAGGTGGCAGCGGGGGCCCAGGAAGGTGGCAGCGGGGGCCCAGGAAGGTGGCAGCGGGGCTCAGGAAGGTGGCAGCGGGGGCCCAGGAAGGTGGCAGCGGGGGCTCAGGAAGGTGGCAGCGGGGGCTCAGGAAGGTGGCAGCGGGGGCCCAGGAAGGTGGCAGCGGGGGCCCAGGAAGGTGGCAGCGGGGGCCCAGGAAGGTGGCAGCGGGGGCTCAGGAAGGTGACAGCGGGGGCCCAGGAAGGTGACAGCGGGGGCTCAGGAAGGTGACAGCGGGGGCTCAGGAAGGTGGCAGCGGGGGCTCAGGAAGGTGGCAGCGGGGGCTCAGGAAGGTGGCAGCGGGGGCCCAGGAAGGTGGCAGCGGGGGCTCAGGAAGGTGGCAGCGGGGGCCCAGGAAGGTGGCAGCGGGGTATCAGGAAGGTGGCAGCGGGGGCTCAGGAAGGTGGCAGCGGGGGCTCAGGAAGGTGGCAGCGGGGGCCCAGGAAGGTGGCAGCGGGGGCCCAGGAAGGTGGCAGCGGGGGCTCAGGAAGGTGGCAGCGGGGGCCCAGGAAGGTGGCAGCGGGGGCTCAGGAAGGTGGCAGCGGGGGCCCAGGAAGGTGGCAGCGGGGGCTCAGGAAGGTGACAGCGGGGGCTCAGGAAGGTGACAGCGGGGGCTCAGGAAGGTGACAGCGGGGGCTCAGGAAGGTGGCAGCGGGGGCTCAGGAAGGTGGCAGCGGGGGCTCAGGAAGGTGGCAGCGGGGGCCCAGGAAGGTGGGAGCGGGGGCTCAGGAAGGTGGCAGCGGGGGCTCAGGAAGGTGGCAGCGGGGGCTCAGGAAGGTGACAGCGGGGGCCCAGGAAGGTGGCAGCGGGGGCTCAGGAAGGTGGCAGCGGGGGCCCAGGAAGGTGGCAGCGGGGGCTCAGGAAGGTGGCAGCGGGGGCTCAGGAAGGTGGCAGCGGGGGCCCAGGAAGGTGGGAGCGGGGGCCCAGGAAGGTGGGAGCGGGGGCTCAGGAAGGTGGCAGCGGGGGCTCAGGAAGGTGACAGCGGGGGCCCAGGAAGGTGGCAGCGGGGGCTCAGGAAGGTGGCAGCGGGGGCTCAGGAAGGTGGCAGCGGGGGCCCAGGAAGGTGGCAGCGGGGTATCAGGAAGGTGGCAGCGGGGGCTCAGGAAGGTGACAGCGGGGGCCCAGGAAGGTGGCAGCGGGGCCCAGGAAGGTGGCAGCGGGGGCTCAGGAAGGTGGCAGCGGGGGCCCAGGAAGGTGGCAGCGGGGGCTCAGGAAGGTGACAGCGGGGGCCCAGGAAGGTGGCAGCGGGGGCTCAGGAAGGTGGCAGCGGGGCTCAGGAAGGTGGCAGCGGGGCCCAGGAAGGTGGCAGCGGGGGCTCAGGAAGGTGACAGCGGGGGCTCAGGAAGGTGGCAGCGGGGACTCAGGAAGGTGACAGCGGGGGCCCAGGAAGGTGGCAGCGGGGGCCCAGGAAGGTGACAGCGGGGGCCCAGGAAGGTGACAGCGGGGGCTCAGGAAGGTGGCAGCGGGGCCCAGGAAGGTGGCAGCGGGGGCCCAGGAAAGTGGCAGCGGGGGCTCAGGAAGGTGACAGCGGGGGCCCAGGAAGGTGGCAGCGGGGGCCCAGGAAGGTGGCAGCGGGGGGCTCAGGAAGGTGGCAGCGGGGGCCCAGGAAGGTGGCAGCGGGGGCCCAGGAAGGTGGCAGCGGGGGCTCAGGAAGGTGGCAGCGGGGGCCCAGGAAGGTGGCAGCGGGGACTCAGGAAGGTGGCAGCGGGGGCCCAGGAAGGTGGCAGCGGGGGCTCAGGAAGGTGGCAGCGGGGGCTCAGGAAGGTGGCAGCGGGGGCCCAGGAAGGTGGCAGCGGGGGCTCAGGAAGGTGGCAGCGGGGGCCCAGGAAGGTGGCAGCGGGGGCCCAGGAAGGTGGCAGCGGGGGCTCAGGAAGGTGGCAGCGGGGACTCAGGAAGGTGGCAGCGGGGGCCCAGGAAGGTGGCAGCGGGGGCTCAGGAAGGTGGCAGCGGGGGCTCAGGAAGGTGGCAGCGGGGGCTCAGGAAGGTGGCAGCGGGGGCCCAGGAAGGTGGCAGCGGGGCCCAGGAAGGTGGCAGCGGGGGCTCAGGAAGGTGGCAGCGGGGGCCCAGGAAGGTGGCAGCGGGGGCCCAGGCAGGTGGCAGCGGGGGCCCAGGAAGGTGGCAGCGGGGGCTCAGGAAGGTGGCAGCGGGGGCTCAGGAAGGTGGCAGCGGGGGCTCAGGAAGGTGGCAGCGGGGGCTCAGGAAGGTGGCAGCGGGGCCCAGGAAGGTGGCAGCGGGGGCTCAGGAAGGTGGCAGCGGGGGCCCAGGAAGGTGGCAGCGGGGGCCCAGGAAGGTGGCAGCGGGGGGCTCAGGAAGGTGGCAGCGGGGGCTCAGGAAGGTGGCAGCGGGGGCCCAGGAAGGTGGCAGCGGGGGCTCAGGAAGGTGGCAGCGGGGGCTCAGGAAGGTGGCAGCGGGGGCTCAGGAAGGTGGCAGCGGGGGCTCAGGAAGGTGGCAGCGGAGCCCAGGAAGGTGGCAGCGGGGGCTCAGGAAGGTGGCAGCGGGGGCCCAGGAAGGTGGCAGCGGAGCCCAGGAAGGTGGCAGCGGGGGCTCAGGAAGGTGGCAGCGGGGGCTCAGGAAGGTGGCAGCGGGGGCTCAGGAAGGTGGCAGCGGGGGCTCAGGAAGGTGGCAGCGGGGGCTCAGGAAGGTGGCAGCGGGGCTCAGGAAGGTGGCAGCGGGGGCTCAGGAAGGTGACAGCGGGGGCTCAGGAAGGTGGCAGCGGGGGCCCAGGAAAGTGGCAGCGGGGGCTCAGGAAGGTGGAAGCGGGGGCTCAGGAAGGTGGCAGCGGGGGCCCAGGAAGGTGGCAGCGGGGGCTCAGGAAGGTGGCAGCGGGGGCTCAGGAAGGTGGCAGCGGGGGCCCAGGAAGGTGGCAGCGGGGCTCAGGAAGGTGGCAGCGGGGGCCCAGGAAGGTGGCAGCGGGGGCCCAGGAAGGTGGCAGCGGGGGCCCAGGAAGGTGGCAGCGGGGGCTCAGGAAGGTGGCAGCGGGGGCTCAGGAAGGTGGCAGCGGGGGCTCAGGAAGGTGGCAGCGGGGGCCCAGGAAGGTGACAGCGGGGGCCCAGGAAGGTGGCAGCGGGGGCTCAGGAAGGTGGCAGCGGGGCTCAGGAAGGTGGCAGCGGGGGCCCAGGAAGGTGGCAGCGGGGGCTCAGGAAGGTGGCAGCGGGGGCTCAGGAAGGTGGCAGCGGGGGGCTCAGGAAGGTGGCAGCGGGGGCTCAGGAAGGTGGCAGCGGGGGCTCAGGAAGGTGGCAGCGGGGGCCCAGGAAGGTGGCAGCGGGGGCCCAGGAAGGTGGCAGCGGGGGCCCAGGAAGGTGGCAGCGGGGGCTCAGGAAGGTGGCAGCGGGGGCTCAGGAAGGTGGCAGCGGGGGCCCAGGAAGGTGGCAGCGGGGGCCCAGGAAGGTGGCAGCGGGGGCCCAGGAAGGTGACAGCGGGGGCCCAGGAAGGTGGCAGCGGGGGCCCAGGAAGGTGACAGCGGGGGCTCAGGAAGGTGGCAGCGGGGGCTCAGGAAGGTGGCAGCGGG